>NW_012151641.1:527612-541838 GCF_000956105.1 Propithecus coquereli | reverse complement strand
CGCGTGTGGCTCTGACCCGCGGCGGGCAGCAGGTGGGGGCTGAGCTGGTGCAGAGACCCCAGCACGGGCCTTTCTCCCTCCCCCGTCCTCGGACGACGCCACGTTCTTGCGCCTCGACAGCTCGCACGCATGACTAAGCTCCTTCTGGAAGACCAAGGACGGCTCTGGCGTGTCTGAGCGAGGGGCCGGTGCGAACCCGGCACGTATGTCTGTCGCTGCTCCACAGCGCGGCCCACGTGTGCGTCTCTTCGGTGTTTGCTGCTCCGGTGGTTTCCTGAAGGACACATCCAGTTGCTGCCGCAGTCGTGAGTTCTGAACGTGCCAAGGACGTGATCCTGCGAGCTGGCCGGGACCACCTCCCGGGCTTCTTGGGCCTCTCCTCTCACTTGCTCAGTGGGTGTCCTGTGACCGGCTCTTGCTGGGTGGCGGAGTCCCCAAGGAACCTTTCGCCTTTGTCTTCTCTGCCACTCCGTGCCGGGGGCAGCGGGGGCCCCAGTCCTCGGCCTGCATGGAGGCCCTCGCGGCTGAGGAGTGGAGGGCGCTTCCGGCCCCGTCTGGCTCCACGTCCCAGCTGGCTGAGGACTGCGACGTCCACGCGTGGGTGGAGGCGTCGTTCTCAGCCAGGTGCCCTCCAGCGGGGAGCGCAGGCCTCCCAAGCCGCTGCCCGGCCCGTAGGCACGGTGGGCATGCCAGCTCTGGACCTCGGCTGGCTCAGCCAACCAGCGGCGGGACCTGGAGAAGGTCACACAGGCTGCCAGCCTCAGTTTCCTCAACAGGGAAGTGGGGACAGTGCTGTCAGAGGACCAAGGGGGAACCGGATGCTGGCCTGGCCGCTGTGGCCCTGCCACTCCCCTCTCCCTCCGAGGGTGAGGGGCTTTCCAAGGAACGAGGCTTTGGGAATTGTCACTCAAAAGAGGACTGTCAAAGTGAAATGCAGCTTTGGGAACAGCCCCTGACCTCGGACCTTGGCCTTCCGGTCCCGGTCCAGGCCCCTGGGGTGAACCCGCGTCGGGGCTAGGCCGGCGGCTCCACCACTGAGAGGAGGCCCCGACGAGGATGTCGACCCCAGCTCCGTGGTGGGCGTGCTGGCCCCAGGACTCCAGAGCCCGGCGGCGTGGCAGTGGTGGCGGGCGGGGTTGGGGGGTTCAGGGGCACAGGAGAGGCTGCCCCACCACCCCAAAGGGGACTCATGTGCCCACCGAGTCCCATCCCACACACATCAAGGCCTGGGTCCCCCTCAAGGGCCCCTGGTGAGTGACATTGATGACCTCAGCTCACAGCCGCCCCACACCGCCCTCCACCCAAGCCCCCACGTGTCCCCCTGCCCCACACGCCTGGGCCGACACCCAGCAGGCCTCGCAACGCCCACCCACGCAGCGCCACCTCTGCCACTGACCACCGACCGGGCACCCAGCACAGCGTGGACCCTCCGCCCCACAGGGGAGCGGCTCTGGCCCTGCCCACCAGGGCCCCCACGGCCACCTGCACTGCGAACACGTGGCCCCCTCCTTCCTCTCCCTCTGAGGAGGCTTCCACATCCCTCCGCCCCGCCACGCCCTCCTCCCACGCTCCGACCTCACCTCTGGCGTTTCCCGTAAGTCCCCCAGATCCAGCTGGGGTCTCTCAGGACCGTCTGGGTCACCCACGTCCACCCCGCACTCGACCTGCTTGCCCTCCCACCCCAGCAACCGTGTGCGCCCTGCGTCCCAGGCACCCGTCCGCCCGCGTCCTGCAACCCCTTCCCGAGCACCAGTTCCTCCCGTGGGGCCACCGAGCCACACAGCCAGGTGGGGAGTCCAGAGATACTCCCACCCTCAACGCCCCCAAACCAACCTGATCTGCTGACCTCCCCAAACATGCCTTCCCTGCTGCGCCCCACCTCAGGGCAGCCCCAGGCCCCGTCACCCGGCAGAAGCCCCCGAGTTGCCCAGACCCCTCCTCTCCCTCTGGCTGGACCCCTGAGCAGTCACCAGGTCTTGACATTCACCGCGTATTCCCAACCCGCGCCCTCCTGGTCCCCACCGCGGGGGCCCATCCACCACAGCCTGGGTTGCAGCAGGCGCCACGGCAGCTCTTGGCAGCCCAGAGCCCCTCGATCCCCCGACTGTGCCCGAGTGGGGCCCTGCCCCCCACTTCGGGAGTCTTGGGGCCTCCCGCCCCTGGTGGGCCCGTTCCCCCCCGCACCCCACAGGGCCACCCACAAAGGGACAGACCCCTCTCACTCCACCTGCTCCCTGCCCCGGGGCCTCCTCTGCCGGCCCGTGAGCCGCGGGCCGGGGCCCCAGGAGCGGCGCCGGCCTCCCTGCCCCACAGGTGCCCGGGCTGGCGGCCGCCACCCTAGGGGCCCAGGCTCCGGGTTCCAGTAAAGGCTCGTGGAGCCAAACTGAACTTGGGGGGCTGCTGGTGAGGGGCCTGGAAACCCCTCTTCTCAGGACTTCCTAAGAAATAAGGAAATAATGTCTCTTTATTCCAAAGTGAGAGTTGGCGATGAGAGGGACAAGTATCCCCCAGTGAAAGGCTTCCCAGAGAGAAAGAAAATAATTTGTCACAGGAGACACAAAACTCTCTTAAGTCTCCTGTTTTCTCCTGTTTGGCTGGGAGAGGAACCGGGCGTCGGCGTGGGGTCGGGAGCCCCTGCTGCTCACCACGTTCTCCCGATCAGGGGAGGAAACGCCCTTCGCTTTGCTGTTCTGCCAAACCGCACGCCACTCGTGGCTGTTCGTCCTGCAGACGCTGGAAACATCCTCGTAAACTGCCTTTCAGAAAACACCCGTGTTTCCATATTTCAACAGGATCATTCTGTGTCTTCAAAGCGACACTCGGCACGCAGCGCCCGGACTCTGGAAGCCGACGGAGCGCAGGCGACGGCCGTCCTCCGCTGTCTGCTCAACCCCACTCCCCGCCGCCTCTGTCCAGCTGCGCCAGACGCCCCCGCCGCAGCGCTGAGATCCAACGAGCCACCGCTCTTCGCTCTGTAACTCTCCCACCGCTCGCTCACTGGAGAAATTTTGAAGGTGATTTTCTTGAACGAGTCCTTGAAATTGCATCCATGGAGCCCCTCCTCCGCTTTTACCGGTTTGCAGGAATAGCAAGTCTGTGCACACGAACCGTTCTGCAAAGGGCCGGTTTCAACCCAGGCGTGTTTCACTCAGACCTTCCTCGGGAACCAGCTTTCCCCAGTACGGGGCGGCGCTGCAGTTCGGCTGTCCCCGCACGTCCTTTGAGTGACACTGAGTCCCCCGCCAGGCCCCAGCACCGGGAGGAACCGCTGGCCCCGGTATGTCCTGTTTCCCTTCTGCTGTCCCGGCGGGGCTCGGCCAGAGCCAGTGCCGTCCTCCCCGGCAGCCCCTCCTCCAGCTGCGGCGAATGTGGAAATTACTGAATGCTGGGCCGTGGGGGCATTCGCCAAGCTCTGCACGTCGGCTTAGGAATACTAGCTTACTGCTACTTTTATGATTTCATGGAACCTGGTGCACGATAATTTGAATATTCATTTCATTAAAATTAGAGATGAATCACGCTACCCACGAGGACAAATTGCTGCTGATACCTGGCAATCCAACGTCCCGATTGCTGCTGTGAACCCGGCCGGAGAAGGAAGAGGCGGAACGAGCAGGCAGCGCGGTTCTCCACGAGGGACGACAGGTGGCTTCGCACACCTCCTACCGAGCTCTGCCGGCCCGGCCTGCCATGCGGGCGCCTGGCGGAAAGTGGGTTGCGACCACGTGCGCGAGTCCTGGCAAAACTGGACTCAGGGCTGGCCTAGAAGATGCCCCACCTCCCAGACCGTTTCCATCAGAATCCAAGACGTACCTACCCTCGCACACGGCCACAGCCCCCAGGCAGGGCTGTGCTCCAAGGACCTGTCCGGGTGCTGTGTGCACAGCACGTGTGGCAAATACATGCTAACTGAGTGGCTTCTAGACAACACTTCTCTGCCAAAGGTTCGTTCCACGTGCGGCTTTAAGAGTTAGAACGGTGCACACAGCTTCCTCCCCGTCTAAGTTTATTCCTGGCAAGGGCTGCCCCGTGGGGTATCCAGCAATAAACCCTCAGTGGAGGGCCCCAAGAGTGCGCACGTCCGTCACTGAAAGAGTGTCTTCCATGCAATGCAACAGCACCGACAAAGAGTGTCCCTTTGCCCTAAAGTGAACGCGTCCACCCCATCAGACCTGCAGCGGGCAGACACTCCCTGGCAGCCGCCCGGGTTCTACGGGCGTCGCGGGCAGAGTCCCACTTGTGCGCGCGACGACGCAGCTTGCTGGAGGGCTCTTGAACGCATTAAGCAAAACGGGGCTGTTTAGCATCAGGCAGCTGTTTTCAAACCACTTCATCACGTTCAACACACACACGACGTACACTCACCTCTCACCTGCCTCGCAACGTCCCAGTAACACAGCACAGGAAACAGTCCTCAGCTCGCATCTCTCTCTTTGGAGACGCATTTCGACAGCGACGCAATCAACCAGCTGATGATTTGGGGCAGTTTTCCTGCCTTGCCGCTTATCTTCGTTACGGAATTAAGATGATTGAACATGTCATCACTGAGACACCAGCCACGCTTTTCTCTCCACCATCTGCCAGAGGGGCTCCTCCCGAATGTCCCCAGGTAAACGCACGCGGCTGTTTACCTTCATGACTGTTCGGGACGGTGGACAGGTCTCTAAGGGATGGCAGGTAAGCGCGTCCACACTGACGACTTTATTGCTTAAAACCCAAACCCCTCCCAGGAAACAGCCTCTGGGCCAGGGTTCCTGCAACCCCCCAAGGAACACACTGCATTTGGGAATGAAGCTGAGACAGAAAGTTTCAGAAAAATTCCTCATCACACGCAGCCACTGCTGAAATGCACCTCACTCAATTCCCGTGGCAATGTGGTATAAAAAGGTACGATTGTGCCTGTCCTTCTAGAACTGATCCCCTTAGAGAGAGGAGGGTTTGAGAGTCCGGAGGCATCGGTGAGGACTTCAGAGAACAGCATCCTTGTGGGCTGGGAGCTGTAGGGAACGGGGGCGTGGTGGGGGCTGGCACTGGCTGGTGGGCCCCCGGGGGCTCAACCACCCTCAAAACGCTCAGCTCCCTCCCCACGAGTGAATGGGGACCACTGAGGACAAAGGGGACTCGGAACTGCGAACGGACTAGAGATTCAGGAAGACACGAAGGAGATTTGAATCATTCTTTGAGCCCCAGACATTGAATCATGGGGGTTCCCGCGGCCACACGTGCATCCCCAAAGCTCTGACACCAGCCCCGGTGACCGCAGCTGCACAGGTGGACAGCCAGGCGGTGGCCCGTCCCAGACCTTGGCCACATGGGAGGGTTGTTCCCACCTCCCGACAAGCACGCCGAGGCCCGTCCCGCATGTCCACGCACACGTCTACGGCGTGAGCATCTGTGGAGCCCCCTGGTGCAGGCAGACGGCCCCACCCTCTCAGCTTGGGGCCTCCTGAGTGAGGGGAGTGTGGCAAGGGTGGGCTGAAAAAGGCCCCCTGGGCCAGAGCAGAGGGTCCAAGGGGACCACAGACTTTGGATTCCATCCCACATACAGGGGCATCAGTCACTCCCTAAGGCTTAGCTCAGCTGAAGGGAAGTCCGGCAGGACGCTGGGGAGAGCAGCAGAGGGAAGCGGGCGGGCCCTGCCTGCCCCACGGGCCACAGTCCCCGCAGGTGCGGAGGAGCCCTGTGTCATGGGTGGCGCCTTTGCCGGGCTCCACAGCCCCACTGGGCCACGTGACCTCGGGCAGAGCCTGCGTGGTTTCCTCACCTGTGGAATGGGGCAGGGACGCCCCTCCCAGAGCACCTTTGTGCCGGTTCAACGAGGCCCCTCTGGTCCCCTCCAATTTATCCCAACACTGAGCCACATCTGCGTCCTCCACACACCAAAGTGACCACGCCGCTAACCTGCCACAGAATCCTCACTTGGCCCCGCGGGCCGGGTCGCCCTCCCGCCTCCCGGGCTTCCCTGCCCGTGGGGTTGGCGCCTTCGCACCAAGGGTCACTTCCAGGCCCTCGACAGCGCCTGCCCGGGGGCCTTGCGGGGAGGACGCGCTCCTCCCCCCACGCGTCCACGGGCCCTGGCGCCCCGACTTGCCGCCGGGACCACCGCGTCTCCCTCTGGCCCTTCTGCTGCTGCTGCACGCACTCGGGCACGTCTGTCTGAGAAAGCCACACACGCCTGCTCCCTCTGTGGCTGATGCGTGTGAACAGCCACACGTCTGCCTGGGTAGCCATGGAAAGTCTCCGTGTCGGGCCAAGGTGGGCAGCGGTGAGCCCAGGCCAGCACCCCCGCCGCCGGCGGCCAGCGCAGCGAGAGGCGCCGTGAGTCCGGCCCTCCCGGGAACCCCGGCGACTTCTCTGTCCACCTCCCAGGCACAAAGCAAAGAGGTTTTGCTGTCCAGGGAACCTGCGTGAGCCTGTGGCCCTGCCTTCCTCTTCTGATCCAATATTCATGTCTTGACTTTTTAGAGTCAATCACAAAATGTCATTTTCAAAAGGCATCATTCACATGATCACCGTGGCCCACCGGGGGTTCTCTCTCTCTCATCCAAAGCCTGCGAGAATGTTTGTAGGTCTCGTTCTCGTATCTCAACGGCAATAATCTACTACCAACAGTCGTTAAGCTCCCTACTTCTACTGCAAATGGTAAAATATCACACTCTGCATTTTGCGTTCAATCTCCCTCCTATGAAATCAGCAGCCATTTACTGAATGTCTGTTCTGAACAAGGTCCTGCACAGCGTGTGTGAGGACTGCCCTGCCACCCCCGCACCGCCCAGGTGAGTCCCCCATGCAGGCTGTTGCTGTATTGTAGAGAATGAATGCAAACACGCTAATTAGATCAAAAGAGCTGCAAGGTTCATTTCCAATTTTTAAAAACCATTGTATTAAAGATAATGCTACCTGAAATGAATAGTTATTTCCTTAACAGTGACTGTCACGCTGTTTACATAGGAGGCATGTGTCATTCCTGGTACAGATGAATGAGGAAAGTGAAACCCGAGACCGCCTGGTGTTAGCCCAGAACAGAACGCAGAGCGTGGTCACCAGGAGACACTGGTGTTTCTATTCTTCCCAGGGGCAGGTGAGTCTACAAACTATCAGCCACCCCATTTACACAAACCCTCCCCAGGCCCTATCCTGGGGGCCCTACGGGTGATTTTATGTTCTTAAAGCCTTAAAGAGGCTCCCCCTAAATTCTGGGGTCCGAAAGGCCTGGCCTGCCTCCGCTTCCCACTTTCAGCTCCTAGCAGTGAAGACTATCTGAGACAAATGAAAACCTGTTCTCCTACAGCGCCACTCAGATGGAATTCACCCAAAACCTCATCTCCTAAAGCACATGGAATAGCCAGATATTCAGACCTTACGCTTTCAAATTTCTCAAAATTCTATCTGAAGTCACATTTTCATGAATTCAAAAAATGGAGTTACGGGAAACAGGACTGTGGCACACGAGGCCTTTCAGGGACAGATATTATTTTTTAGGATTCCTGATGCAGGAGTTTTCTGAAAATGTGTAGTGGTTGGTGACGTTAATACCTACTGGGCAGGCGGGAACCAATTCTTCACTACAGAAACCCGTGAAAGTGGCCTTAGTCATAGCACCAGGAAGAACTAAATCTCTTTATCTGAAAACTTTTCACTGGAAGTTTATTAACATATTAATACAAGTTAATACAATGCGCTAAAATGCTAACAAAATAAACTGGACTGTAAAACCTATGGAAGTAGATTTTTAAATGTCTGTTTTGTTTACTGCTCTACCCTGTAGTACATCTCCCAGTGCATGGCACATAACAGACGCTCAAACCGTATTTGTGATATTGATTATTGACTTGATATTTATCAAGCCCTTATTATTATTATACTGGACACTTCGCCAGGCCGTGGAGGTCCCGCAATAAACAGAACAGATGGGGCTTCTGGCCCCAGGAACTTATGGTACATTCTCACCTGCACGACCGTGATACCAGATCATTACAGGAGGAAAGAATGGTAAAGCACACTGAATATTTGGTTTTTTATCGTAGTTTCACCGCTCATAAGTTCATTTCTTACAGGTCTGGGCCCTACCTTTCTGACCAAATTAAAGTTCAGGTGAACTCTGTAATTCCAGAGCAGTCTATGAACCTACCCATTTTCCTCTTTGCCTGGCCATGAGAGTATACAATTTGAGGGTATATAATTTGAGAGAGAAATGTACTTTCCTCATTGGAAGAATAGGTCTTACTATACAATTCCAGCGATAAGTATATGTAAGCCACAGAGCTAACCTGTCTTTTCAGGTAAAACAGCTGAGCTGAGGTGTGTTTTCAGCAGTGCTGTGAGTGAGGCTCTCTGGTGGGGCTCTCCCACTTCAGAAAGAACAACCCTGGTCACACTGCAAATTGCCAAAGGTAAAGCTGGTCTCCAAGGATCCCGCTTCTTTCCATGTCCCAGGAAAACCTGTCTTGGGGCTACGGGTGGCAGGCGGGAGGGGCAGGTTGACCCGAGAGCAGGTGTTGAGGCCAGCAGGATGGGGGAGCTACGGGAGGGGTTTCAGAACTGAGAAGAACCTGTGCCTCCAGGGGTCACTGGTCTGGTCCCGGTTGGTGGTGCCCTTTAGTTCTGCAGATGTGGAGGTAAAACCTCTTTAAAGAAAACCATAACCGGCTGGGCGCAGTGGCTCACGCCTGTAATCCTAGCACTCTGGGAGGCCGAGGCAGGCGGATTGTTTGAGCTCAGGAGTTCGAAACCAGCCTGAGCAAGAGCGAGACCCCATCTCTACTAAAATTAGAAAGAAATTAATTGGACAACTAAAAATATATAGAAAAAATTAGCCGGGCATGGTGGCGCATGCCTGTAGTCCCAGCTACTCGGGAGGCTGAGGTAGTAGGATTGCTTGAGCCCAGGAGTTTGAGGTTGCTGTGAGCTAGGATGACGCCACAGCACTCTAGCCAGGGCAACACAGTAAGACTCTGTCTCCAAAAAAAAGAAAAAAAAAAGAAAACCATAACCAACTTGGCCTGCTGAAGTTCCACAGATTAAAAGAAAATGATAAGCTCGTAATTAGAGGACAGGAGATAAGAGAAGAAGACAGCCACCATGAGCGAGAGTTATCAAAATAACAAACACAAAATCTGGACCCACGAAGACTAGAGATGTGATGCTTTTCATGTGCACAATTAAGATTTCTGTGTGTAGTGTTTTTAAGAGGAGAAAGGATCGAGACACTGTAAGGAAAGAAGCAGAACTGGGGGGAAACAGATGAAATTTCTAGAGATTAAAATAATAATTGTTAAAAAAAACTTCATAGAGAGTTGAAACAGCTGTTAAACACAGATGAAGAGAGACTTATCAACTGGAAAATATAACCAAAGAAATTACCCAGAATAAGCACAGAAAACAAAGAGATAAACAACATGAAAGAAAAACTAAGCGATATGGAAGTTATAATAATAAAGTTCAACCTATTTCATGCCAACATTTCAGAAGGAGACGCTGAAGGTCATGGAGGGATCACATCATCTGAAGGATGTCCAGAAATGATGAAAGACATAAATCCACAAAAGCATAACACGTAACAAGGTGGATGAATTTATAAAAGAAACGCATCTAGAAACATTGTGATGAAACTATAAATCCTAAAGTCAAAGACAAAATCTTTAAAACATCCAGAGAGAAAAGACGTATGACCTACGCAGGAATATCATTTGGACTGATGGGAAAACCTCGACAGAAACTAATGGATGTCACGAGACATTGAGAAAATATCCCCAAAGAGTTGAGAAAAAATAACCATCAACAGTAAAATGTCCCTTAAAAATGAGGAAAAATAAATACACATTTTCAGATGAGCAAAAACTGAGAGACTGTACTACTAGCTAACCTTCATTAAAGGAAATTTTAAAGGCTCTAATAAAAGAGAAGGAAATTATCTTGGAAGGATTATCTGAGAAAATCCAATATTTACCCAGTATGAAATAAAAATAATAATGATTTTTTTAAATTAAGTAATGAACAGTTCACACCTCTTACGCTGGGAGGCGTGGAGGACAAGGACAGTCAGTATCAAATAGTTGTCATGTCCCTGTATTATTAGCAAGGGATGGTTATGGTAAGATAATATTTAATTTATACATTTTAAGTTGCATATGTATGGTATAAACATGACAGTATTTAAGTAATAAAAATAGAGGGTATAAATTACAAACAACAGAGAAAAATAAAATTTAAAAATGAGCAGAAACAACAAAAATGACAAGAAAATGGAAGAAAATAGAAATAAGAGCAGAATTCAATAAGGTTGAAAAATGTACAGAAAATATTTTTAAACACTAAAAGTTGTTTCTTTGAAGAACTAATAAAATGGACAAACCTCTAGTGAAGTTGAACATGTGATTTTTTAGATGATGTACAAATTAGCTTTACTATACATTAAAAGGAGAAAACTATTCATATAGCACATTAAAAAGATAAGTAAAATAATCTTATACCAAAGATAATTTGCAAGCTTAGATGCAAGTATGAATTCTAGAAAAAAGCTATATGACTTGTGAACCCCACCAGCATAAGAAATAAAAGGCACAGACAGTCATAGAAGAACTAAAGCCATTAAATAAGTAGTTAGGAATCTTTCCACAAAGGTCCTCGTGTTTTAACAGGAAAGACCCACAAATTATATTTGAAGGAATATTCCATTTTAATACTGTAAAATTCTTCCAAAGAATTAAAAGAGAGGGGCCACTTCCCGATGCAGTCCACAAACCCAGTGAACCCTTCACACTAAGACCAGGCGGGTCGAGGAGAAGAAAGCGAGAGGGTGGGGCGGTTCCACACGCAGGTTAAACCCCCGAACACGGTCATAGCACAAACTGCGCCGCGCATTAAAAAGGCTATTCGTTAGGAAGAAGGAGGAATGCAAGTGATTTAACATTGTAACCTCTGTAAATGTTTTACGCCACAGTAACAGATTAAAAGAACAAAATGTGATTATCGTAACGAAAAAGAAAAAAAAATAGAAAAAAATCATCATTAAATGATGACAACAAGTAATGTCCACCAGCAAACGAGGGCGGAAGGAACGTTCCTAACCGGGACGAAGGGCAGGTAACATCTAGGGTACGCGGTGAATGGAGAGTATCAGCACCCCCTCGGAAAGAGGGGGCGGGGCAGGCGCCTGCCGTCACTACGCATCAGACATCGCACCGAAAGTCACAGGCAGTGAAGACAAAAATACAATTTTTATAATTTAAACCAGAAAAGCACAAGAATGGAAAGGAAGAAAGAAATCTTCTCCCTGGACATCAGCACTTCTGTGGCACCTGCCCAGCGGTCACCTTACATCCCTGAAAACAGGGGAAATACTTGGACAGCGTGAGTTCAGAGGCCTTTAAGAAGTCTGGGAAGTTGTCATGACGATATGGGGCTAAACGGGTAAAAAGTGCGTACGCACAGCGAGCATTTGGAAATTGTCTCCCCGGGGTATCTATGTTCAGTAAACTCCGGTTCATCAGCTGGATTTTTAAAATTTATTAAAGGATAACACATACTAATTTATAATATCATGGAGAGACGTACACTAAAATATTAAATCAGAGTAGAAGACAAATCTGTGGTTGCAATACCGCATTCCGCAAGGTGACGCGCCAGTACACGAGCATTATTCACAAATATTTACTGCAGCTGTGGGCAATGTTCTTTCCTTCCCTCCACATTTTGGTAACTTTCATGTTCTTTTAGATCTAACAAACATGAATTATGCTTATATTGGGAAAAGTAAAATATGGTAAAATGAGAGGTAAACTGTCTGTGCATATAAACACTATACAAGTGTATACCATTAAATACCCTATAGGTGGATTGACGTGGATGCTCTATTCTTACAAGATCATAGGCACAGAGAGGGCATGTTGGGCTCCATTTGCTCACAAAGTTGGCATTAAACGAATTTAACAATAGATTTCATTTATTCAACCTTATTGAATAGTCTCTAAAAGATACTATATATTTTAGATACTAAATACGTAGAAATAGAAATAAATACTAAAAATAGAAATAGGTAGATACTTAATATACAAATAGATAGACACTAAATATACAAACAGATCTTTGAGATCTGCACAAATAAACATGGTTATGGTCTTGCAGCTCTGCCTTTTCCCACACGGGAGACGTTAGCTACAAGTGACCACAGAGCACTTGCTGTGTTTCTGGTCTGAACTGAAGCGTGTTGTGAATGTAAAATACACACTGGATTCCAAAGGCAAGACAAAAAAAAGATAAATATCTCATTATTAATTTTCTGTCGATTGCATGTTGAGATGATGATGTTCTGGATATACTGGGCCACATAAAGCAAATTCTTAAATTTCACCTGTTGCACAAATATGAGTGCCAGAAAATTTTAAATCCCATACGTCACTCACATTAAATTTCTGCTGGTGAATAGAGATGCTGTGTAAGAATAAGTACTGGATTCTGGAAACTTCCAGTAAGAAGAAAGTGAGGGAATAATCATGTCTAATTTAGACGTTAAAGTCCACAGTTATCATGGAATCCTGAACTCTCCTCGGCTGTTTTCTTAATGGTATCTCAGCACATAATACAACGATTCACGATCATATCCGTAAGTTAGAACTCTCATCTTTTGGCAAACTGATTCATTATTTTGTGTATCGTCACCCACAAATTCAATGAAAATAATGATCACAGGGACATAGATTCCTAGTTATTTAAAATGATATGAATTGTGTTGATAAATACAAATCTCATTTAATTTTCATTATCTGGGCTGTCCTTCAATGTCAGTTGATCTCTAAATAATTTACCAGTGGGTCTGGAGGAACAACCAATTTTTGTATAAGTGATGGCTTGAAGTACAGTCTAGACATAGAAAAAATACAGAAATAAAGTGATCAAAGGGGTAGCTGTGTCTAGATTATCTGTTTATCCTCCGACTTCAGAAACTGCTCAGCCCGGGCTCCCAGCTCCGTTTGAGAAAGTAGGGTAAAGAACAGCTGTGCGGTCGCAGCTATACTCGCAGCGCGTGGATGCAGATTCCTGAGTAGGGGTTACCAGCTCTGACATCGTGCCTCCCACACCAGCCCCCCACCGTGTGGACGCACAGCAGCGGGTGTGGCCCAGACCAAACCCCCCAGGACAGGTGTTCTGCAGGGCGCTAGCTGCAAGGGGACGCGGATGCTGCCACTCGTGCTGGACAACAGGGACAAGCCCTCGCTCCAGGGACCACCAGGGTTATGTTTCCAAAGAGGACACAAAAGACTTCCCAAGGTCTTCCGGATGTCAAACGCTGCAACTACGAAATTCACCTCGGAATGGGACCTTATTTGGGATTAGAATCTTTGCAGATGTAATTAGTTAAGATGATGTCCTACTGGATTAGGGTGGCCCTAAACCCAAAGAACGCACAGAGATACACGCAGAGAAGGCGGCCACGTGACCACAGAGACAGAGGTTGGAGCGACGCGTCTACAAGCAGAGAGATGTCGAAGATTGCTGAGGCCACGAGGAGAACCACGGATTCTCTCACCGAGCCTCCAGAAGGAGCCAGTCCTGCCGGACCCTCGATGTCAGACTTCCGGCCTCCTGAGCTGCGAGGGAACACGTTTCTGTGGACGTAGCCACGCGGTGTGTGGTGTGTTGTTACCGCAGCCTGGGACACTAACACGGTATGTATCCTCAAAGTGCCATGAAATTGCAGAAGTCAGGGTTACAGAATTTTAAAAAAACTCTTCCTATTTCCTGGAATAACATGATAAAAATAAACCAAATTTAAAGCTAGAATGCTTTGATATAGTAAAATACTTGATTTTTTTTTTTTTAGATCAAGCACCGCCTTAGCAGGGCTGTTTGGCTGTGGAACAGATGGACGAGACTCCGTTACCTCCACCTTGTGAATGTTACGTGGCTGGTAAGAGTCTGGCAGCAGGTGACACTCTCAGTTTCAACAGCATAACGATAAAGGAAGCATTTTCATGTTTGTATCATATCTTTCTGGTTATAAAAGTAATATGTGCTCATTAAATACGGAAAAGAAAAGATATTTTACAGTTGGAAATAAAAGTACCCGCCCATGCCAGCATCCAGACATAACCACTTCTAACATTTTAGTATATTGCGTTCCACTTTTTGTCTGTGTGTGTGTCAGTGTTTGCGTGTGTGCACGTGTGCATGTGTGTATAGCGCTCTCAAAATGTGGCTCAGAAACTCAACACTAAGACAAAACAA
>NW_012151641.1:524674-526267 GCF_000956105.1 Propithecus coquereli | reverse complement strand
GTGTCGTGGATGGGCCTGGGGACCCAGGCAGAGGAGGGCACATGTCCGGTCAGACGAGGCCCGGAGACCTGCGGGACGTATGCAGCTGCCCCATCGTGGTCGAGGGGAATAACTCACCATGTCCCAGAAATGTAATTGCTCAAATATTACAAATATTGAGCAGTGGTATCTCCATTTGGTGTTTCTTTTTTTCATACAATTTGTTTTTGCACCCATAGGGAGAAGCATTTTTAATCATTTCAATTTATTTCTGTTTTAAAATTATGCATGTCTGCCTTTATTTTTATCATTTACTTCCTCATATTTTCCTTTTTCTCCTCTAATTTTTGAATGCCTTGATTCAAAAGCTCATTTATGTGTTGTCGATGCTTTCGTGTTTAGTATCAGCTCATCTCAGGCTTTGGACTTGTTTCATACTATTTAACTGCAACTTAATAATTCTAACATATGCACTTCACATTTGGTTATTTTATAAAAGGTTTATATTTGTAGTTTTTATTTCTAATTCATTTATTTTTGTAGCCGTTTAACTTCAGGGCTGATGGACGTTTCTTTACAGTCCATCACTGATTTTCGGTTTAGCTGCATTGTGGTCTGCAGGTAGATTTATGTGATTGCTTTCTGTAATTTCTTGAAGTCTGCTTCACGGCATTGTGTAGGATTGCACTTCTCACTTTAATTTTTATCATGGCAACTTTCTACAGTAACGTAATAAAGAACAGTATAATGATGGTGTAGATCCTAGTCTGGGTCTGAATGACTAAGGACCAGGAGCACCAAGGGCAGGAGATGATAAATGTCCTGGCCCAACCAGTTAGGCAGAGAATGAATTCAATCTTCCTCCGTCTTTCTGTTCTATTCAGGTCCTCAGTGATGGGATAATGCCTTCCTACATCGGGGAGGGCCACCTGCTTTACTCAGGCCACCAACTCAAATGCTAATTTCTTCCAGAAATACCCTCATAGACAAAATAATGTTTAACTAGCTATTTTGGCATCCTATGCTCCAGTTAATTTGACACATAAAATTAACCATCAACTAGTTTTGTAGTTATTTCAATTCTAAACTTATGAATTTATCTAATTTAATAGTATACATCTATTACTATTGTGTTAAGTAACCATACATAATTTTTGTATCACTTTAGATAATCATAAATAATGTTTTATAAATAAAGCAATGTCACTATCAAAAAAAAAAAAAGAACAGTATAATGAGCCTGCATCCCCATCTTTACACTGTGGATAAAAGAAAGAGAGGAAGACACTTCCGCTCTGAGGACTATGGGCCGCTTTACGTTGTCGGGCTCAGAGAGGCGCAACAGCGAACAGCAGGCAGCCACTCCTGAGCCCCCTTGTGCCCAGTCACTCCCTCTTGAAGCCACTTGCCACGTGGGCTGCGGCGTGACTGAGGCCAGGTAGCCACGGGACGCCGTCCGCCCTGTGGCTCAACATGCACCAGTCGCCCACGGCGTTATTTCTGTAAACCGGTGGGAATTCCTGAAGAACAACTTCTGTAATCAACCCCCCTCCTGACTCATCCTTTTTTTCTTTAAAAACCTGAGCCTCTCCTCTGTTCCCCACGGCAACCTGG
>NW_012151641.1:521100-522989 GCF_000956105.1 Propithecus coquereli | reverse complement strand
TGTCTGGTCGTCTATTTTGTCTATTTTTGTTGGATTGTTTGTTTCCTTATTACTGAATTGTGAGAGTTTTTTGCATATTCTGGATATCAGTTCTTTAACATATATATGTATCGCGAATATTTCTCCTGGTGTGTGACATTTTTATCTTATTTTATTTTATTAAAAAAAGGAGCTTTCAAAGAGCAACAGTTCTTAATTTTGATGGAGTCCAATTTACTAATGCATTTTCTTTTACAGTTCATGCTTTTGGTGTCATATATAAGAAATCTTTGCCCAAACCAAGGGCACGAAATATTTCTTCAATGAATTCTTTCAGAAATTGTAGAGTTTTTGATTTTATAACAAGGTCTATAATTTATTTTGAGTTAATTTTTGTATATGGAACAAGGTGTTGGTCAAGATTTGTTTGTTTCTTTTAAAGAATTCAATTGTTCCAAAACGATTTGTTGAAAAAAGTCTTTTCTCTGTTAAATTTTCTTTGCCCCTTTGTCAAAAATCAATTGGCCGTATGTGTCTGTCTACTTCTGGAAGGTACACTGCTGTGTCCCATTTACCTATTTCTACCCTTTTTCCAGTTCCCGAAGGCTGCATGCCAGCTGCTGTACCATAACCATTCACACCAGCCGTGTGAGTCCCCCACACGTGCTGTTTCTTCTTCAGAACTGTTGGGCTCTTCTTCCTCCGCCTTTCCACGTCAGGCACTCAATTGGCTTGTCAGTGTCTGAGACACTGGGGTTTCGTGTAAAGTTGCACGAAACACATAGATCAGCTTGGAGAGAACCAACATCATAACCTCACAGAGCCTTCCTTCCGGTCTACGAATGCAAGATATCGCTCAATTTATTAATGTCTTCTTTGATTTTTTTCATCCACATTTGGTAGTTTTCAAGATACACGTATTTTGTTAGGTTAATCCTTAAATATTTCATGGTTTGGGTGCTATTTTAATGATACTTATATTTTAATTTCCAGTTGTTCATCACCAGTAAGATATGTGTGCAATTGAATTCTGTACATTGGTCTTGCATCCTGCAGCCTTGCTAAATTCACTTACTAGTATTAGCACCTTTTGGTAGACTCTTCGACATGGTCTATACAGGCATTTGTTTGCATACAGAGACAATTCTGTTTCTTTCTTCCCAATTTATTTCTTTTTCTTTCTTTCTTTCTTTTTTTTTCTTTTCTCCTTGTTGCACTAGCTAGGGCTGCCAGCACAAATTCCTGCCTTGTTCTTCATCTTAGAGGGAAGGCATTAGCCTGTCACTGTCAAATGCAATGTCAGCTGGAGCCCTTTTGTGGATGTCCTTTAGGATTTTGAGGAAGTCCCCTTTAATTCCTAGTTGACTTACAAGTCTTTTTGGATTTGCTTTTTAAACCTGAATGGATGTTGAATTTGACAAATGCGTTTTCTGAATCTATTGAAATAATCGTATTTTCTTTTTGTCCTTTGGATAAAGTAAAGAGCATTGATTACTTTTCTAATGTTGATTCAAAAAAATCCCCATTGGTCATGATATATTATCAATTTTATATATTGCTGGATGTGATTTGTTAATACTATCTTGAGCATTTTTGCATCTATGTTCATGAAGTATATTGGTCTGCTATTACCTCCCTGTAATATTGATTTGGTTTTTGTATCGGAGTAATGCTGACCTCAAACAAATGATTTGGGCATTATTATTCCCTCTTTCATATTCTGAACAAGTTTATTTACATTTGTTTATTATTTCTTCTTTAAATATCTGGTAGAACTCACCAGAGAGGCTGCCTGGGCCTGAGTTTTCCCTGTTGGAAGACGTAAACTATGAATTTAATGTTTTCAATAGATACAGCACTACTCACGTTTGCTACTTCTGCCGTGAGCACTGGTAGCTCGTGACTTGTGA
>NW_012151641.1:519934-521050 GCF_000956105.1 Propithecus coquereli | reverse complement strand
ACGGGCACACAGGGACAGACGGACACCCCCAGACGGGCACACAGGGACAGACAGACACCCTCAGGCAGGCACACAGGGGCAGCCCCACCCGCTCTGACGTCAACCCGGGCAGCATTTGCTCTCATCCCGTGTGTTTCAGGAGGGAGCACAAAAATGAGTTCTTTTTTAAAAACAGGAGCATACAACTCTTACAACTGCTATAAATTAACAATAATTCCTTAAAATTATTAAATGTGTAGGCGGTGTTCGGATTTCTCCAATTGTCTCAACTTTTTTGCTGTTCAGTTTGTTCAAATCAGGATCAAACAAAATCCTCCGTTTTGAGGGGTACGTCTTCCGAGTCTCTCTCTTCTGTAAGTGGGACACGCTCAGGCACCATTGAAACACAGTGGAAATCACTCTTTTCCCGTGCACGGTCCTCTGAATTTTCACAGATGTGTGGCATAGCCACGTAACCACCGCCAGAGGCAGATAAACGCCACCCCCCCGAACCTCCCTCTGCCCTTGTCCTGCCAAAATCTTCTTTCCATCCCAACCCTGGAAACCACTGAGGCATTTTCTGTTCCTACGGTTTTGCTTCTCCTAGAATGTCACAAAACTGGAATGACGTATGATGCAAATGTTTGATTCCGGACTCTCACGCGGGAGGACGCTTCCGAGACCCAGCCATGCTGTTGCACATGCGGGAAGTTCATTCCTCGTCGTCTCTGTGCACGGCCAATCGCTCGGATAGACCCACGTTTGTCCATCACCAGCTAACACTGCTTATGAGTGAAGCCACTGTAAGCATCTGTGTACGGGCTTCTGTGGGTATGCATTTTTTTTTCTTGGCCAGGCGCATAAGAGTGAGATTACTGGGTGGTGTGACAAGGGCGTGTTTGTGAGAAACTGCCCCCCGATTTTCACGGTGACGGTAACGTGCTACACTCCCACCAGCAAGGCGTGAAAATGGTGGCGGCTCCATCCTTCACCACCGCTTGGCACTGTCAGGGCTTCTGCTGTGTTAATTACAGCCACGCCGGTGAGTATGTGGAGACTCTCGTAACAGACTTAACTTCCATATCCCCGATGGTATATGATGTTGACTATTTTTTAAATTTTTAAATTTTTTAATCA
>NW_012151641.1:514499-515959 GCF_000956105.1 Propithecus coquereli | reverse complement strand
AAAAAAATGTATTTCACCTTAGTTTTTAATAATTGATTTTGCTTGGTGTAAATTCTGAATTGACAGATCTTTATTTCAGCCTTTTATACTCATCACTTCATTTTCCTCTGGCTTGTGTAGGTTTTGGCAATAAAACTCCTGCCATTTTTATCTTTGTTCATATTTGTGTAATGGGTCTTTTTCTCCGTCTTCAATATTTGCTTTTAATCTTTGTGTCAGAAATTTGACTGTGATTTCTCTAGTTTTCAGTTTCAGATTATTTTTTGTTTTTGCTCTTTTTCAGTATTGGGTTTGCTGAGCTTTTTGGGTCTGTGATTTGATAACATTCATTTTTTTATCACCTTTGATCATCATCTCTTCAAATAGTCTTCCTGCCATATTTTCTCCTTGTCCTCTGGGACTTTGATTATCTATCAGTTAAACCATGTGGCATTATCTCACAGCTCTGGGAAAGTGTGTTCCATGTCTTCACTCGTTTTCTCTTTGTGTTACGGTCTTGGTAAGTTCTATTGATCTATCTTTAACTTCACTGATTCTTTCCTTGGCTGTATCCCATCTACTCATGAGTCCGTCAAAGTAATTTTCATTTCTGATATCATGTTTTGTTTTTTTCTAATATTTCGATTTGACTTTCTTATATTTTCCATGTCTCTCATGAAATTCTCTGTTTATTCATGTAGCCCTTCTTTCTATTCTCTCATTAAACATATTAATCTCCCTTAATCATAGAATAGTTCTAACATCTGTGTCATCTTAGGGTCTGGTTCTGTTAATTATTTTGTATCTTGACGATGGCTTATCATTTCTTGCTTGGTTTGTGTGTCTTGTAACTTTTTTTAATCAAATGCTAGACATCATGAGTAGAACAGTAAAGAATAAGATAAATAGGATTTACTCCTGGGAATAAACACACCCTTTCTTGTGGCAAGTTGTTAGTGAATTAGGTTGCATCATTATATTCAGGAGTAGAACTGGATTTGGATTTTGTTTTCATGGTTGACTTCAAGACCCCACAGCTTCCAACTCCTTTAACAATGCCTTTTGCTTAGGGGAAGTTCTGGGGTGTACAAAAATCTGTCTCCTATTTATGCACACACCCCAGTTTCCAGCCATCCCTACATCCCTGCACCATGGAAAAGGATTCATACTCCTCTCCTCCCTCCAGGAGTAGAAAGCAGTTGTTTTATACTCAGTACTTGCATCTTTATCAAAGAGGCCCCCAGAGCTGCCTCACCCCCCACCCTGCTATATGAGGCAGCAAGAAGGCGTCATCTGCAAGCCAGGAGGACAGCCCTCATCACACCCGACCATGCTGGCACCCTGATCTCTGACGTCCAGAACTGTGAGAAGGAAATGTCTGCTGTTTAAGCCCCACAGTCAGCCTTGGCTTTCATCATGGCAGCCTGAGCCGACCAAGGCGAGAGCCAAGTACAGCCCCAGCTCCTGGTGCCATGCCTGCA
>NW_012151641.1:508009-513754 GCF_000956105.1 Propithecus coquereli | reverse complement strand
TACACATTGGTTTATAATAGGGTGTAAAAATTTAATAGTAATTTTTAACAATAACAGCATATCTGAGAATTTACACGTAAATATCTTAATAGCGCTGTGCTTTCTCGTCGACTGCAGTGAAATCGAAAGGTGTCTCCTAGCTTTTAGCTGCTGGGAGTTCACCCTCCCTTCCTCATCCACTCATTCCCCCTCGCAGACGCTCTGCTAAGCAGTCGGTAACACATAAACCACCTTTCAAATGTGCTCTTCGAACTAAGGGACAGTCAACATATGCTTTCCAAAGCTCAGCAATTTCTAATAATTCTAATATATATCAAAAAATCAAATTTTTCATGAAGCAATTCAGAAACTCCTTTCTCAAGAACAAATGCATTAGATGATTACTAAATTACCTGTGGCATCAAGACATTTCTCCCCCAGAAGATACATAAAATTCTAATGTTATATTTACTTGTGATCCTTAAGTCAAGGAAAAAATGGGGAAGAGAAAAAGCAAAGATTTGATGAATAGTAGACTACGTTAGAATGAGAGGTTATTCTAATATTTATTACATTTGTCAAAAAGTCAAAAGGTAAAATTAAAATGACTTTTATTCTAATAAAGTGAGAAATACAAATTAAAACCACAGTGAGATTATCACCTTACCCCAGTTAGAATGGCATTCATCAAAAATTCCGAAAACAACAGATGTATGTGTGGATACAGAGAGAAAAAAACCACCTCCACACTGTTGCCGGGACTGCAAATTAGTATGACGTCTATGGAAAACAGTATGGAGACTCCTCAAAGAACTAAAAGTAGACATACCATTCAACCCAGCAACCCCACTATTGGATATTTACCCAAAGGAAATGAAGACTTTTCATCAAAAAGACACCTGCACCTGAATGTTTATCGCAGCACAATTCACAATTGCAAAGATGTGGAATCAACTCACAGGCCCATCGATTCATGAGTGGATTAATAAAATGTGGTGTATGTACACCATGGAGTTCTACTTGACCACAAAAACTATTAATTAATACCTTTTGCAACCATCTGGATGGAACTGGAGACATTCTCCTAAGTGAAGTGTCTCAAGAATGGAAAAACAAACACCACATGTACTCACTATTAAATTGGAACTAACCGATGAGCACAGATGTGCACAGAGGGAAGTAAAACTCAGTGGAAACCAACCAGGGGGAGGGAGGAGAAGGGGAGGGACAAAAACCCACCTAACGGGAACTATGGACACTGTTTGGGTGACAGGCACACCTATACCTGGGACTCAAGCATTACAAAAGTGATCCATGTAACCTAAGACATTTGTACCTCCTTAATATTTTGAAATAAAAACATACTAAATACGTACCATGCA
Organism: Propithecus coquereli; assembly: GCF_000956105.1. Taxonomy (NCBI): domain Eukaryota; kingdom Metazoa; phylum Chordata; class Mammalia; order Primates; family Indriidae; genus Propithecus; species Propithecus coquereli. The sequence goes on along the minus strand of NW_012151641.1, from coordinate 512,393 downwards.
TTAAACATATTATTAAACGTATTAAATATGTACCACAAAATAGTAAGTGAACAATGTCCATAACATAGAAAATCTATGAGCGGTTGCCGTAAGCTTCTCCAGCTAGACAGACATGCAGCGTGTTTACAGCACGAGCTCCCTAAGAAGAAGATGAAGCCAACGGTGGAAAACATCTCTGTGATATTCAGGGATAAGCTGAGAAAAGGAACGTTCACTCCAGGATTAAGGTGGAACCGTCAAACTGATTTCACTGTTTTAAAACTAAATTTGCTGATTATTTCGTGGTGGTTGCCAATACACTAGGAAATTGAAATACTTTTTCCTAAATCAAAAGAGCCGTTCAAAGCCATGTCATCCCCTCAGAATACAAGCCATCTAGTCATCCTCATCATCATTAAATAGGAACACAGGCATCTTAACGTACGGTGTTCACGGGTGTTTGCGTGCACCCTGCCCACTCAGTTGCCAGCCAAGCACCAAGTCACCAAATCATCACAAGGCAAGACGGCAAGCTTCACTCGAGAGTCATTAAGACCCGTGAGGAACACAGATAGTTCAGTTGTCCTCCCTGACTCATCGCTAAGCAAGATTCACAGCAAAGTGGAACAAACATGCAGGCAAACAGAGAAGAAAATAAATACATCTCCTAAACCAGCACCGCGTTATCCACAGGAAGATCTTCTTACTACTAAATTTTAGAGACACATATTGAGACAAGCTTGGTAGGCAGGAAATTACAGGCAGATAATGTGATTCTAGAGTCATAAAATATTCCATAATGGAAGGTGTTGCAAGACGATTTTGGCACGGGCAGCATTTGCTTTTACAAAATGATCGTATGTTAAGGTGATTTTAAAAATCAATTTAAAAATTCACGAGATGATTTTATTCTCCTGTTACTATATAGGTTTATTATACAATCTTTCATCCAGGGATTGTTTCATGTGAGTCTGTTCCAGGACAAATGTTCTTTCAGGTCACTAGACTCCAAAGATAGAGCAAAATCCATCTTCCGAACAGGGCACTTTATAGCCCATGTCCGGTATCACCCCCAGTGTGAAGGCTAGATTCACGAAATCATTTATGGAGCTGTGTCCCACACACCAGTGAACTTCACGGCATGCACCTCACGCCAACAAGTAACATTTTTTAATGAGTTGACTGATCAATTAGTGCCCTATTAGGAGCTATCAGTAGAAATCACGGTCCAATCCTGAAAGTGGACACTGCGAGTACAATTTTGCGCACATCCCCTCCGCCATATCTTCACCTTAAAAATGGATCCTATATTCAAAAAGATAGTAAATAAGCTACCCAAGACTCAATTTTTATTAAAAAAGGATTCATGGTCATGAAAATAAATTATATTTTACCAAGAGAATTAGTTCATTAAAATGACAAATATGGTTTTCATACCTAAAATCCACTTATGACCAAAGCAAAAAAATTGTACATCGTCAGTATTATTTTGTCACCGACCTGGAATAGGCTGAGATGTTAACACCACCGTGGGAAGCGGTCTGGAGACAGCGGCTGGCCTCGACAGAGACACAGCTACCTGATTGGCCAGCAGGTGAGGCTTTTCATGCCCATGGAACAATCTTGACTCCTCAGGATGTATCCACGTTGAGTCCAGAGCAAAGGAATTATTTAGGAAGATCTGTGCAAACATCATGCAAGTATAACACGTAAGGTAAGGCACGTGACGAAGCTAAACACTACCATGCAAACATTTACGTTGTCTCGCACTGATCAAACACTGGGCAATCTATGAACACGGACTCTATCAGAGCACCATTCTAAACTTAGAGACAGATCTACAGGGCTCGGGTACGGATCATCTCCTAGGTAAAGTCCCCTGGGCTCTTCTTCAACTGTGGACCTGGTCACTTCAGGCCAGTGGTCAGTGGTCAGTTTACAGATTGAAGAATCACCATGGGGTCATTAATATGTTGGACAGTAAGTCAAGGTTTTACTTTTTCTCCAGTTTTCATGTAAGCCAAATGTAGTCAGTAAATTTGAATTCAAAAGCAGAAAAAAAAAAACATCAGAAAGATGAAAATGCAAAGCAGTAATAGCAAGAAAAACTTACTTTTTAAAATTTTAACTTATATATAATGTTTAAGGCTAGATTTTGAACATGGTTACAGACTTAAAAAAACAAAAATTAAAAAAAATTCTGATTCAGAAATTGGAAATTGTACATTGTTCGATGGAATCCAAGTATTTTAAGCTAAAACAAAATAGTCCTCCCAACTGGCTGATGTTTTTGAACAGACCACTCTAATTCCAAAATGATCTCTCTATAATTTATTGCAATTAGAAATTAGATGGTATGTTTGTTGTTATAGCAATACCCAACAACTTAATAATTAAAAGCCCACTTATCCAATTAAATTACTCACATACCTTACAATTAGGTATCCTTTTATCTATCCAACTTTTCCCAATAGGAGGCGGAAGAGCAGAAGGGCCAATAACGTGTGGGAAAAGGGGCACCAGCTCCACAGCAGAAGCGGGGGGCAGTCCCAGGGGCGCGGAAGGGCCCCCCAGCAGCCACTGCAAGCCAAGAGAGAGAAGGCAGTGCTCGTTAGCCTGGCTCATCCACTCTGCTCCGCACCGACAGACGCTGAGATTACTGCTTTGAAAAAGGAATTTTAAAATGTGTGCATTTGATCATGAGAAAAATCTCCTCTTTCCCCAGCCGAGAAAGAGTATAAATATTTACAAATCAAAGAAATATTTATCAAAGTTTTCAATACCTGAATCATCACAGAGCACTACCAGCACTGCATTCTTCAATATTGGAAAAGAGCTTCCAAGCACAAAACCACGAGGAGGACATGGTAAGACGTGTGTTTCTGCCCTTAGATGATGAGAAACCACCATGGAAAGGAGAAGCTCTGGGCATTCCTTCTAAATTCTTGAATGTTTTAAATAATATTTAGCTGTATAGAGCTGTATTTTATAAAATTCCTTTCGATATAACATTTTGTATTAATTACATTTGTCATTTTAAAAACACTTAACCATTTTCAAAATGGAAATACCTAAGGAGTTAAGATTCAAAGTTTCCCAAGGCTCACCAATACAAATAGATTCTACAGCAAAGAAAATCCAAGTATCAGATAACCGAAGGGCCCAATGCACAGAATAAAACAGGGAACGTGGGCAGGGGCAGGCGATTCAGGACACTGTCTCCGGAATTGAAACAACCGAACCCTCACGGGGAGAGCCAGTAAGATGCCTCGCTTGATGACAGCAAACGCTTCGGTATCTATTGTTTTAAAAGCATTTTTTTGCAAATTTTCCTATCACATGAAAACGTTCCTCTGGTCCTAAATATTGTTACTTAATAGAAAGTGTGTAGCATCCAATATTTAAAATATCAATACTAAGTGTCTGGGATTTTTCTTTTTAAATGTATCCAAGGAAAAAATGCCGTTTTCTAAACAGAAAAAGAAAACGTAGTTCCTTGACGTTATATACCTCTAGTGGTAGCACTCTGATATAACAACCCCTCCAAAATATGGCAAAAACTACCAACTTTTATTCAATAAAACCCAATATGAACTGCATCACACATCAAAATACAACATCCAGCATCACAAAGATGATGTGCCATTAAGTCTAAAGACCAATTCTGGAGGCGTTTAACATATTTCCGAAAAGCTCATGCGATACGACTGGGAATTCAATTCATTAAATGGTGTATTCCTAACATAACACTCATTTGAATATGCCAGCGAGGTCAGTGCTCGGAATAAAACGCTTGCTATCCCCGCTTGGACGCGTCTGCACAGCTAGACAGCAAACGGGGGACCCTGCCCAGAGCAGCCTGCCCCGCTGGGCTGCACCAGTAATCAAAGGTACCGTCCCTTTTTCTTTCTAATTCCAGGTTTTACACGCCAAACTCTTGCGAAGCGCACGACGGCACCAGCGAAACCGGGGCGCGCGGGCAGGCCTGGGGGGAGGAAGACGCCGGCAGCCTTCCTCGGTGCCGAGGCGGGGTTTCCCGCGGCTGCCACTGGCTCGCATGCCCTGAGCGCTGCCCTGAGTCTGTGCCAGAGGGAAGCGGGACGAACCAGCACCAGAAGCAGCTCCCGACCCGGCCTGCCTTCCGCGCCGCCGAGGCTGGGAGCCCCACTGCCCACCGCTTCAGCACCGCGCCCCGGACAGCGCCCCGGGCCGGGCCAAAGTTGCGGCCGCGAACCCGAGCCGCGCGCGGGGGACCGGACACCGCACAGCCCGCGGGGGCAGAGCCGGGCGCCCAGGCGCGAACTTTCCCGCAGCTGCCCGGCTGCGGGCTGCGCCAGGGCCGGGGCGGCGGGGGCGCCGCAGGGCGGGGGCCGCGGGGAGGCCCGCGCGGGGAGGCGGGGACGGG
>NW_012151641.1:503647-505121 GCF_000956105.1 Propithecus coquereli | reverse complement strand
CACAGAAGGCGTGAAGAAGACAGGGGAGATTGCCAGCTGTCACTCAAAGAAGCAGGACGCCGCCACCTTCTCCCTGGGGATCAGAAACCGGGGAACGCCCATCTGAGCCGAGGCTCCAGCCAGGGAGACGCCTGCTGCTGGTGGCATATCTGCTAGCCCGTCAGCGCCCCCAGAGGTCAGCCTGGGCAGGGCAGGTGGCTGGCACCCGGGAAATCTCCCTGCAAAAATCAGTGAGAAATTTGCTTTATAAAGTGTTTTGTATACATTCTAGTCTCCAGCTCTTCTAACAGATAACGACCTTAAGTCCGTCCATATTATTCAGACAAAACCAGCAGAAATTTCCTGCTAAGGTGAGACAGAATGTCACCTAAGCAAGAGAAGAGCCACAGCAGGAGAAAAGGTGAATTATCTGCATATGCTAATGATTCTGAATTGTTTATTACCTTTCAAGAAGAAACAACGTGGAGTGTTAGGGAGAGAGCAGTGGAATAAGATTTTGCAGCCTGTAGAAGGGCGGTGTTTTTTGCTTTTTTAAGTTACTTTATTTTGTTTTTCTAAGTAAAATAGAGTAGAATTTTTAAAGAAAAGGTGGGGAAGGATGAAAATGCTTCCTTCCCGGCCTGTGGAGTTAAAATAAACACCGGGAACGCGGGGGGGTGGGGCGTGGAGGTCGAGGACCCAGATGTCACCTCCCCAGCTCCTTGCACCGCCCACCCACCCACACTGCCAGAACATCTTTCCAAAACAAAAACAAATTCCGCTCCAACAGGTCCTTCCCTGCTGAAAACCCGCCAGCCTCCAGACGCTGAGCCCTGGATGGAAGCCACAGAAGCCAGCCGCCGCCGCAGGAGCCTGGCGCACCCGGGAGAGGAGCTGGCGGGGTGACACCCGACTCAGCGTGGGTGAGGAGGAGGAGGGTGGGCGAGCCCACGGCTCTGCCCGGCTGGGGAGGCTGCAGCTGAGCACCGACTGTCCCCACCCCAGAGACGAGGGGCCTTGGGGGATGGCCAGCAAGCAGAGGGGCTGCAAAGACACACTGGCTTGAGGTCACCTGAAAGGTCCGGGGTCACCTGAAAGACCTGTCTTGGTCACGGCTGGAAACTTCAGTCAGGAGAGGGTCTTGGAGGGAGCCACAGAGCTGGAGTTAACACAAAAACAGAGTGGCCGCTGTCCCTGGAGATTGAGATCAAAGACGTGGATGGGATCACCAAGGCCAGCACGGGGGGAGGAGGGGAGGCCATTCCAGCGGTCGAGTGATGGGAAAAGAGGCTCCCTAGGAAACAGGAGGGAAACCGAGGCGGCACACAGGGCCCACAGGCCACCCGGGCAGGCAGGAGTGTGCTTGTTTCATGGAGGGAATATAGCTGTTATTGTCATAAATGCCTACCGCAGCATCGCTAGAAGATGCAGGTTAGCGTGGCAGGCCAAAACCCCCGAGCTCACCTGCTGGCGGCCTTCCCTCCATCCACCTCTC
>NW_012151641.1:500768-503597 GCF_000956105.1 Propithecus coquereli | reverse complement strand
CCCACCGGTCCCCGCCCCTTTCTCCCCTTGCGGGTCCCCAGCTCCGGCCCCGCCCCTCTCTCGCCTGCGTCCTGGACCTGGGGGCGGGGACCAGCGAGGGCGTGCGGGGCAGGGATCCGGCGGATCCGCTTGCCCGGGCTCCGGAACCGCCGCTGGTGGCCTCTGGCCCTTGCGGACGGTGCGGCCACCAGGGAGGCGCGGATGGCAGCGCCGGGCTCCGGCCCCGCACTCGAAGGCGAGCAGAAGCCGAGGTGGCGGCACCCGAACCGGCCCGTCCCGCTGCTGGACTGGGGCTGAGGGCGCCGATGGGGGCCGCGCGGGCCGCGCTCTGCGGGGTTTAATTGAGTCCAGACGGGGCCCCTGCGGGGTACTGGGCTGCAGGTCGCCAGCTGGGTGGCATCTGACGCTATCAGATAAATCCGCCACTTTCCTGAGCCCACGGCAGACCCGGGGCCAGGAACTTGAGCCGTCGGTGCCTGGTCTAGGGTTCCGCGCCCCCATGCCTGCTGGCCTCGGCGTCCGCCTTCGCCTCGTGGCCCCCACCCCACGCCCCCTCGCTCCCGTGCGAGGCACCAGGAAGGTGGCCTCAGGGCCTTTGCACAAGATGTCCCCTTTACGCGGCAGGTTGCCCTCTGTGAACTCGTCCCGTATCCCCCAGCACGGCCCGTGCTTCTCCGTCCCCCCGCCCGCGGCCTGCGCCGCTGCCCCACCTCCCCCAGCTGCCCGCCGGGCAGACAGACCCTCGCTCCCCGGACCCCACCGGCTGAGCTTGCGCTGCCGGCTCCAAAGAACCGAGCCGGCTCGGAGCAGGCCACGCAGTCGCCGCCAGGCGGCACCAGGCGGCACCGGTCCCCCCGCTGCAGTCCCAGGCCCCCTGGATGCCGGCGCTGTCCCGCAGTCCCCGGGCCCGCAGGACACGGCTCTGTCCCGCCCGCGGCCGCAGCGCCACCTGAGACCCAGCCCAGCCCAGAGCAGAGACTTCCGTGAGCTCCTAAATCCTTAGGGCGCTAAACTGGAGAAACCCAAGCACAGCTAACGCCATCTCCCGCCCAGTGCTTTTTGGGGGCGTTTGGAGGGGCTTCCTGACCGCCCGAAGTAGAGGGTGGGTGGCGTTCTGACCCCCCAGTGTAGGAGCTTGCATGAAAGGCACCCCGCCCCCCGCCTGCGTGGGAGGGCACGCCCCGCCCACCCGCGCCCACCGGGGTCTCTCATCACCTCTCGACTCATTGCCCGCCACCCTCCTGAGATGGACTGGAGTCCCCGGGTGCTTTCAATTCGCTTCTAGGGCTGTTTCCTCACTCTCCTGATTTGCTTAATTTCCTCCTGGCCTGGCATGATTTCTTTCAGATCCGGGCATATGCTAATTTACATAGCTGGCATCTCCATATTTTCTTCTATGCAAACCATTTTTCAATTAGCAAGTTTCTCTCTCTCTTTGATGCAAAAGTGCTGACAACATTTTTTTTTCTCACCTAAAATCAGAAAGCTCTGCAGATGCGAAGGCTGTTACTATTCACCGAAGCCCTTAATCCATGTGCATGCAGTTGTGCGTGCACACGTGTTGTGTATGTGTTGAGATGTTGGTGGTCACAGCCCGGCTGAGGCGTCCGGGCAGACATCTCTAGGCAGGCTAGCGTGGGCCCAGTTCCTGGTCCTGTTCAGTGTTTTATTTGTCCCTTCTTCATTGTTTGGAGGGAGGACGGAGGCCACTAGAGGTGGCGCCAGGCTGGCAGGCTGCTCTCCGCCCCGGGCAAAGCTTCCCCTGCGTGGGCCCTGTGCCCCGGGGAGGGTGGAGTCAGCCACGCTCTGTGGGTGCTTCACATTTCATTCGGGGGCGTCCCACCCCCTTCCCATACAGCATTGTCCCTGGAGTGGCTCTGCCAAAGTCAGCTTTGGCCAACCAATAGTGTTCCGTCCTGGCCTAGCGTCCTACGCTCACGATGCCTTCGGTGACTGCATCATTCTGAACAAAAGCCAGAAAACCACAAGGAAGTCTACGCGAAGAACTTCAAAGTAGCCCAAACTCCTATGCTGTGTCCTGCCACAGGCGTGCCTGTGTTCACGTGTTGCGGTGCTTTGAACCCTTTTTGTGTACCGTGTGGTGTGCTCGAGTCTGGGAAACAGCCCTGGTGACACAGTGGCAATTAGCAAGTGCCACTAATTAGTGGCTATGACTCGGACCCAGGAGACGGGCTCACGCCCCCACTTCTGGCTCCTGTTTCAGTAATTCATCTCAGGTTTGCCCCTCGCCTCCCCCCACTCTGCCAGGCACCACCCTACAGCCCATGGACGGGAGAAGCCCCCACGGACACCCTCTGCCAGTGGGCATCTCAGAGGACTCCGTGAACCAGTGCCGTGAAGGTCATAGAACATCATGATAACGGTTGAAAAGCAAAGGCACAGAAGGCGTGAAGAAGACAGGGGAGATTGCCAGCTGTCACTCAAAGAAGCAGGACGCCGCCACCTTCTCCCTGGGGATCAGAAACCGGGGAACGCCCATCTGAGCCCAGGCTCCAGCCAGGGAGATGCCTGCTGCTGGTGGCACATCTGCTAGCCCGTCAGCGCCCCCAGAGGTCAGCCTGGGCAGGGCAGGTGGCTGGCACCCGGGAAATCTCCCTGCAAAAATCAGTGAGAAATTTGCTTTGTAAAGTGTTTTGTATACATTCTAGTCTCCAGCTCTTCTAACAGACAACGACCTTAAGTCTGTCCATATTATTCAGACAAAACCAGCAGAAATTTCCTGCTAAGGTGAGACAGAATGTCACCTAAGCAAGAGAAGAGCCACAGCAGGAGAAAAGGTGAATTATCTGCATATGCTAATGATTCTGA
>NW_012151641.1:413117-499798 GCF_000956105.1 Propithecus coquereli | reverse complement strand
ATGCCTACCGCAGCATCGCTAGAAGATGCAGGTTAGCGTGGCAGGCCAAAACCCCCGAGCTCACCTGCTGGCGGCCTTCCCTCCATCCACCTCTCTGCGTGTTAATGTCATGGGGGGGAAGTGTACACGTTATAGCGCATCTTGTAATACGCTACTGCATTTTATACAAACTGTCTCTTAGTGTAAGTAGTTTTAATTTAGCTTTACTATATATAACTTTAAATCTTAATTCTCACAGAATATCATAGCATGAGCATTTTCCCACATTATTTCTTAGAAGAAACCACTTATCAACAGCAGAGCAAGTACCTCGGAGAGCACAGGTGGAAGCTTAGGTGAGTGCGCCCTGCGTCTAACAGGAGGCTGTGAACGCACATCCCTGTGCCAACTTTGGGGCTTAATAGAATCACGGGTCTGAAAATAGCACCCTGATCGCTGGCACAGAGCACACGTGTCACAGCTGTGGCTTCCCACCAGGGCCTGCTCGGAGGGGCACACACTAGCTCACATGCGTGGCTGGGGCGTTTGGTTAAATCTTGTGCGCCTGTATCCAGAATGGGAGCAGGGACCCCACACAGGGTCAAGCAGGGAAATGTCAGCTGCAGGAGACCCCCAGGCTGCCCCCGCCCTTGCCCACCATGCCCAGCCCTGTCCCTCCGAGCGGCCAGGCGCTCACCGCACTGTGCCCTGGGCAGCTGCCGGCCGGAGCCCGGAGGCCCTGGGCCTTGCACGCTGCATGCAAGGCCCTTCGGCTGCGTGTCTTCACTGGGGCCTTCGTGTGTAGAAGCGCGTGTTCCCTCCCCTCCGGAACACTGTCCCCTGAAGCAGCTCACTGGCCTTGCCCAGCCCGGACCATGTCCACACAGGGCCACCTCCCGAGTGTTGGCTGAAGGACAGTGAAGCTCCCCAGGGCCTGCCTCTCAGCCTCCTGCCTGGAACGTGGGACCTTGTCCCTGTCCCTCTGCTGGCTTGTTGCCTCCCCTCTCCAGATGCTGGCCTGCAGCCTGCTGCAGCCCCTGCCTGTCTGACCGCTCCGCTCTGGACAGGCCTGCTGCCAGACAGACCCCACCTTGGCCGGGGTCCGAGTCCCAAGTCCGGGGACGTTTCTGAACACATTCCTTCCTCCTATTCTGAAAGAGCCACCTCAGCCTCCCTCCCCGCCTGTGCACTCAGAAATGCAGTTACAGAACAATCCCACGCGCTGTTCGTAACACGCCTCCGCTCCCCCGGCCCGCTGCCGGGGCTCCGGCAGCCACTGTCCCCGAGCGTCTCCTTCCCCCGGGCCTCACCGTCGCGGTCCTCCTGAGACCCCAGCCCCTTCGTGAGACACCTGCCCTGACTCCCCCCTGACTCGTTTAGTACAGACAGAAGGTCACAGACTTACTGTGGTGGGTCGAATGACGCACACCCCCTACGAAACATATGTCCACCCATATGTCCTCGTGGACAGAGCTAAGGCAGGGCTCGTGAACTGAGAGCGTCCCAGACACCAGCATAGCCAGGGATAAGCTTAATGTTAAGACTTTATTTTAAAATATATTAGACTATTTTATACTGTAAAAATTTAACTATTCATAATCAAAGACTGGTGGTATAAATGATAAAATATTCATATGATGGAATACTATTCTGCCATCAAAATGGTGTTAGGGAAGAATATTAACTGAAAATGATTACATTTTATATATCTAAGTAAAAGAAATCTACCTGTGTATCCATCACCTATAGGACATATAGAAATGTCCCAAATAATGCGCAGAGTGACATGGGGGCTGGGCTCCGGGGACGCTCAGGTCACGACCGAGGCCGCGGCAGGAAGGAAGGGCCCCCCGCGCCTGTGCCTCCCCCGCCGGTCCGCCGCTGCCCCAGGCCCCGCTGTGCCGGGACGCTGCACACACGGGCCTCGCTGCTTGGCTGGGTTGAGAGCCGCGACTGGCAGGACCACGCGCTCTTCCCGCTTCTCTTCTGCCGCCGCACGTGGTGAGAAGGCAGCGGGTGCTGAGGAGTGGAACAGGAGAGCCCTGAGCTGCACCGGAGACCCAGGCCCGAGCCCAGGGGGTGACACAAAGCCTCTGGCCTCGTGGCCACGTCCATCCGACAGACGGCCCCGCGGCGAGGGCTCCGCAGGCTGCGCGCTGCACACGGGTGCCCAGCCAGGGAGAGGAGAGGAGGGACCCAGCCAGCCCTCTGCCAGGCCACGTGTCCACCCGGAGGGCACCTTCCTGAGAATGGCGCCGGGATCCCGCAGCCCACCCAGCTCCATTTGTTCTGCTCTTTGCAGCCAGGAGTGCCAGGGTGGGCAAGAACGTGGGGAGGAACCTGAGAGCAGAGTAGAGCCGTGCTGGGGCGGGGCTCGCGGGGAGCTGCTGGCAGCTGCATTCCCAGGACGGGCTCCCGGCACTGCCGGGGCTCCCTACAGCCCACCCCTGCCCACGGCTGCGTCCTGCGCCCTTCACTGTCCCGAGACTGTCTGGCAGCACCAGCTGCTGCAGGAAGATGATTTACGGGGCGCTGGCGACAGGAAGGGGGTGAAGGACGGCTGTGTGCGTCCTCACACGCCGCGCCGTTTCTCCGCCTGATGTTCAGAGCACACATATGGTGGCGTGATTTGTGGGTTCTGGTGACATGAAATGGTTTGCATTTTCTCTACAAAGCCCAAGCAAACGACGAGAAAGCCGTAATGATTCGTGTTAGAGAGGCCTTTTGCCAGTCAGAAAACACACAACTGTCCTGTGTTGACACAAACACGTACACGTCCGTGAGGTTGCGTTTTGTTACGTGGGAGCGTGTTGATCTCACACAGATGAAGCGACCGTGTTAACCCTGCTCTGAACTCCCCGACGCAAAGGTTTTCCCCGATGTCTTATCTGGAGCTGGGAAGGGGGCGGGAACTCCCGCATCCGCGTCCCCGTGGAGGGGCACCCTGGCCTGTCGCTGGGCTTGTTACACCCAGGGGGCGGGCGCACTGCACTCGGACCAGCAAGAGGACCCCACCAGAAACACGACAGCAAACGGCTGCAGGAAATAATTCAAGAGCAGACGTGGCCTGGTCTGAATTGGGGGGAACATGGATTATCCAGTGTGTTGTTAACAAATTGTCCTGTCTGGGGCATTCCTAGCAGCACAAGGCAACCAGCGCCCAAGGAGCAGCCCCGCTGAGCCCCGAGCAGGTAAGAACCCTGGGCAGTAACACGCCGAAAAGCATCTGCTCCTCCTCGGAGGCTGATCGGCCTCCTGCGAACACAGAGCACGTCATGCTTTGCAAACAAACACTCATCGCCCTGCGCCTCCCCAGCGGAGAAGCGGCGGATTCCAGCAGAGTTCCAGTGGGCACAACTCCAAGCACGGGGTCTGAACTCATGCCTTAGCCCTGAGCATGTTCCTTCAGAGGCCCCAGGGACAGGCTCCCGAGGAGAGAGTGTTCCGGGCCGTTCCTGGTGGCTCGGCACCCGCCAGCACGTGGCTGAGCTGACCCGATTCTGAAGCTACAGCGGCACACCCCCCTCCCTTAGCAGCATCTGAGCGAGCACAGACGCAGCGCCGTGACGCGGGCTGGTGTGCGACAGGATCACCGGCGCCCAAGTTGAGGCCGCGGCGTGAGCTGTGTGCTGGTCTCCGGGCACAGAGGGCAGGAGGAAGCGGCGATGCTTTAGCCCACCCGGCTACCGAGGGGCACTGCCAGGCCGGTGAGGTTCTCTGTGCAGGAGTCCCTGGGAGCCCGGCGTGACGTTTGGTCGGGACCCGTGCAGTGGAACAGCAGTGTGGCTCACGGCTGCTAGGTATGCACCGACCCAGACGTGATCCTAAGCGGTCACACGCACGCGGCATGCTGCTAAAGTTCCCAAAGTGTCGGGAGGAGGGTGTGTCTCTGTGCCTGTTTAAAAGAGAGAAATGGATGCAAAGAGAAATTCGGCAATTTCGTTGGTAGGACTGGAATTCAGACCCGAGCAGCCTGAGTCCAGAGCCCAAGCTTCCCAGGAGAGGGGCCAGCGTGCCCAGGATGTTGCTGAGGTGGGAGGGACGTCAGGTGACCACTGGACACGCCGGCCTTGTCCTCTGTGTGCTCACACTCCTCCTTTATCTTTGGAAGAGTCTGGGGCTGGACGGCTGTTCTTGACCAATCTCCGATTTGGAAGCTGCATGTGATCCTGAGAGGTGACAACTTTTAAATCCAAATTCTCTACTCTGGATGGGAAACCATATTTCAACATGAAAAACCGAGGAGACTAGGTGTGGTCTCTGCACCATTGGGTGCCTCAATATTTTTCACCTTGATAAAATAGTTTTAGGGTAAGGAAAAAAACAAGAATTTCATAGAAAATATTCTGTTTTTTCTTCCCGGGAAAATTAACTTAAATAATTCTCTGCCTTCAGCAAATAATGTCACTTAACCTTTTCCTTGACTCTTTCAACTCGTTAATAAACATACTGAAACACACTTGCCTTGGGGCCAATCCCCGGGCGTCTGACTTCTGCCCTTTTCCACGTTCAGAGTCAGACAGGGTAAGAGTTTCGATCATCCAAGAAGTCAGTGACAAAATAGAGATGTGTACATGGAACCGTGGGGCCCGAGAGAGATTGGGGGTTCATCAGGGACCCCGGGAGGGACAGCGGGGCCACTCGCTGCTGAAGAGCCTGCTCTGTGAGCTCCTGGGGCTGCCCTGAAACCAGACAGCGTGGGGACGACTCCGGCCAGGTGGGCTCTTGCCTGCAGGAAAGCACCTGTGACACCCTCAAGCTGCCGGGCAGGAGCCCCACGCCCCAGCCCCCCAGGACCTGCCTCTCCTGAGAGCCCCCGGGGGGCCCGGAAGTAGCCCCCAGCAGAGCGATGCAGTGCATCTTTCTGATCTGTAATGCTGCAACTGTGTACCGCCCAGGGGCCGGGCACCAGACACAGTGTCACGCAGTTCGCCTCTGGCCCTCACGGCCCACACGCCGGGTGATGAGGGTGGAGTGGCAGGTCCAGTGAGCTGACCAAGGCCTGAGCTTGTGAGCAGGTCTGAACTCAAGGGTGTCCAGCGTGGGTCCAACAGCCCCACGCCTCTCCCCTACCCGGCAAAGCGCCTACCACTCCCCTGACCTTCTCAGAACAGGAGAGGGATTCTCTGTCCACTCACACCACTTCCGAAGCTACGTGCCAGTCCTTGTCCCCAGCTCTGCTCTCCCCATGTCCTACCTCCTGCTGTGGGTGGAGTCGAGTGGGGAGGGGAGAGTAGGGCACAGGCCCCGGGGCAGGGGCGGGAGTCATCTGAAACCCCTTCCTCGCCTGCACCGAGAACCCCGGGCCATGAGCAGCACGTGCAGGACCGGGCTGTGTCCTCAGAGCCCGGAACATAGTAGACTCAGCATTCGTGTATGTGCTTGTTGCGGGAGGATCTTATCAATTATACATGTTAAAAAAACCCTCCTAGTATGAAAAACATTTTTTTTTACAAAATGATATGGTTACAATTTTTACAAAGTACAAGGCTGAATTGGCCAAAAAGTAGGGGAAATACTGAGAGGCCAAAAATGACAAGAAAACCCCAAATGAAGAGATGATGAAGCTGAAGCCGTCGTCTGACCGGTGACAATACTTGCTCTTGGTGACCACAGCTCATCCCCAGGGAACAGGAGTCGAGGGCCAGAGGCTGCCTGAGAGACCCCTCGCTGATCTAGGTCCAGGAAGGTGACGTCCTCAAGGCGGACGGGGAGACGCTGTTTTGCAAAAGAGGACGGTGAGGAAACACGTCAGCACCTGGTTCTGGGCGGAGGTGGGAGGACGCCACCTGGAAACACGCAGAAGGGCAGACCTTCCTCACGCGGGGTGGAGCCAGCGTTCGCGCCACTGTGTGAAGACAAAAAACAAAACCAGCTCAAAGTGGCTCCTCACGGGAAGTGGCCCCGGGCGTTTGCCAAGAAGGGGCAGAAAACTCTGTGATGGTGCCCGTGAAATCCAGCCCCCAGGGAGACGCACAGGAACGGATCAAAGGGATGTGTTCACGTTCAAAGCAGAGGCGCCCAGGAAAGAGGCCTCGCGACTGAGCTTTGCAGGAAAAAAGTTAAAACTGGAGGATCAGACCCCAGCAGACCAACGGCGTTGGAATTGTAGGACGCGGAACATCAACGTGGGGGCTCGATGTGTTTAAATAAAATCTTAGAATTTTAGTGCTCTCTCTTCAAAATGTTTTAAAATATTTTAAATATTCTAAAAGTATTTTTTTTTATTTATTTCAGGATATTATGGTGGTACAAACATTTTGGTTAAAATGGCATCCTGAAGTTGTGGTTGAAGAATGAGAGTATAAAAAATAACAAGGTGAATTTGCAAATTAACTTAGTAAACTGTTTAGAAATGAGGAACACAGTGACAGGTTTAAACTACAATGCGGGGGCCGGGCGCGGTGGCTCACGCCTGTAATCCTAGCACTCTGGGAGGCCGAGGCGGGTGGATCGCTCAAGGTCAGGAGTTTGAGGTCAGCCTGAGCAAGAGCGAGACCCCGTCCGTCTCTACTAAAACTAGAAAGAAATGATCTGCACAACTAAAAATATATACATAGAAAAAATTAGCCGGGCATGGTGGCGCATGCCTGTAGTCCCAGCTACTCGGGAGGCTGAGGCAGGAGGATCGCTCGAGCCCAGGAGTTGGAGGTTGCTGTGAGCTAGGCTGACGCCACGGCACTCTAAGCCTGGGCAACAGAGCCAGACTCAATCTCAAAAAAAAAAAACTACAATGTGGGCACGAAAAAACAAACGGACTAGAAGAGAGATGAAGGAATTGCCCCCAAACACCACGCTGGGGTGCAGCTTGCGGAGGATGTAACTGGGAGGATGAGAAATGTGGATGATGAAGTAAAAAGGGCCGGGGACGGTCAGTGCGAGTCCGGAAGAGATGGGAGAGAGGAAGGAGAGAGACGCGCCCTGCAGAGAGGCGACGGCCAGGCTTTTCCCGGAACGGACGGACGCAAACCCTGCAGCCCCAGCGGGTCCTGCGTTCTCTGCAGCAGACTTCACACGTGGTTTTCAGCAACGAACAGGGAAACAACCTCGAGAGGCCGCGGGAAGCAGGTGTCCGTGGTGGCCGGACCGAGGACGAGGTTTCCAGCGTCCGGGTGCAGCCAGCGGCACGTGCGGCGTTGAATCGGCAGAGCCCCGGAGCCCGCCTGCTTTTGTGCACACGGTTCCACGGGCCCTGCCACCGCGAGTCACAACAGGGGCGCCGCCCTTTTCTCACGTTGGGAGACATGAAATTGGCCAGCAATGGTGCGTTTGGTGACGAAGAGCAGGAAGAGATTTCTGGAGCTGAGCAGGAAGAAATGGTGTCCGGACACTCCAGAGAATCCTCACGGGCGCTGCTCGGAGAATCGCCCGGTAGGTACGTGAGTCCCTCTCCCCTCCTGACTGTTCCGTTATAATCTTCGCGGGTACATCACTACCCCTCACGTGGAGCCACGGATTCTCTAATACGGTTTTAAATCAAATCATTTCTCGGGACAGGGGCCCCACATAAAAGATTCGCCCAGGTCCCCACTCGCCCCAGGGCAGCACCGCACACACCGCCCACCGGAAGAAAGCTGGTTTCTGGGCACTGACATCCGACCAGCTGTACCCGAAGGCAGGAAACGTTATCAGAGATTAAAGAGGGGCATCGCATAATGATATAATAAGAAGACATAACGGTTCTGAATGTGTACCTACCTAACCACGTGACCTTAAGATAGAGTACGTAAGTATTAGCAGAATTTTTAAACAGTAGGCTAATAATCAAAGTGGGAGATTTTAACCCGTCTCTCTTAGTCACTGAAACAACAGCCAGATTAACTAATAAATCAGAAAGTACGTGGGAGAAATCAACAAGATGATAACAAGTTTCGCCTTTTGTAATAAATATGAAACACAGAACCCAGCACCCGTGGAATACAAAGACAAGGACGAAATAAAGATGTGAAAAATAATGAAAACTAAGAGCGTTTACCCCGACAGATTCTCACTGAATGAAACTACAGTGAAGTTCTAGAGGAAGAAGGAAAATCGTCCCAGGAGGAGGGCACAGGTGGCTCCAGGAGCAGCGAGCGCCAAATGCGGAGATCATGCAGGCAGAACTCGACCTGCCTTGATTTGCGATGGAACCGTAAGGAAGGACACTCCCTGGGGTTAAAAATTAAGTCAGGACTAACGTGCTGCACAGAAACAGCACGCAGATTTGGAAAGAGGTAAAGAGTCTTATTAAATTTTAACTGCGTCAAACTAAATATACATGTTAGAGTTTCTAGAGTAAACACGAAGTGAATGAAAATAGAGTTTGGCAAGTTTAAAAAAATCAGTATGTAAAAGCTATTTGCATTTCTCATAATACATGCAATAAATGGAGCATATAATTTAAAAATACATAATATTTACAACGGTGACAAAAAAGATAAAGTTCTTAAGAGTAATCTAACAAAAAAACATATAATTTCTTTTAAGATAAAACTGTATTTTGTTGAGACATTTTTTAAAATGTGCAGAGCTAGACTATATTTATGAATAGGAAAATTCAATAATTTGAAGCTGCCAATCCTTCCCAAATTTATAATTTTAATGCAAACGAAATAATTAAAAAGTTTTTTTTTGAATTCGATAAGCTGATTCTCAAATACGTTATGCAAGTACAGAAGCCAAGAACAGCCAAGACATGACAATCTGTTCAACAGGGAAAGAGAAGTATCTTCAACGAGCGGTACTGGAACTACCGAATAAAAGAACGAAAAACAACAAAACAAAACAAAGCCTGGACCTCTGTCTTATACCACACACAAATGTAATGCAAGATAGATCTTACAGCTAAATGTAAAACTAAAACTATTAAAGCTCTAAAAGGAAGCATGTTTGAAAATCTTCCCAACTTTGGAGTAGTTAAAAATTTCACAGGACACAGAAAGCATGACATATCAAAAAAACAATGGATAAATTAGTTTCCATCGAAATGTAACTTTTGCCCTTCAAAAGACACCACTCTGAAAATGAAAACGCAAATACAAACTCTGAGGGAAAAAAAATTCATAATATATACATCTGACAAAGGAACCAACATATATAAAGAACTCCTTCAAATCAATAATAAATAAATATAGGAAAAGGTGCTAAACATTGTAAGTCATCAGGAAAATTGCAGATTAAAACCCCCTGAAATGCCATTTCACACCTAGCTGAATGGCCAGAATTTAAAAAACAAAACAGAGAACTGACATTACCAGACACCATGGGGCTGTGGAGCAGCCAGACCTCTTATACGTTGCCGGAGAGAGGGTCAGATCACCCAACTATTGTGGAAGTCTGTTTGGCAGTTTCTTCTAAATATTAAACTTACACCTAGCACGTGATCAGCTATTTCTGTGCTGTTTCCGAGGTCCTTACCTGATATACATGAAAACATATTTCGGCACTAAGCCTTACACAAAACATCTCAGCACGTTTAGTCATAATAGCCCCGAACTGGTAACACCTCGCGTCAGTTTGCTGGGGCTGCCGTGACAAAGTACCACAGACTGGGTGGCTTAAACAACAGAAATTTATTTTCTGATTTCTGAGGATACAGGTTTAAGATCAAGGTGCCAGCAGGTGTGGTTTCTCCTGGGTCCTCTCTCCTGGGCTTTCACACAGCCCCTTCCCCATGTGTCCCCACATGGTCACCTTCTTGCTTGCCTGCGTCCTCACCTCTTCTTCTTATGAGGACACCAGTCGTATCGGATTAGGGCCCACGTTAATGACCTCGTTTTAACTAAGTCTCCTGCATAAAGACATATCTCCGATTATGGTTGCATTCTGGGGTATTGGTGGGCTGGAACTTCAACATGCAAATTTTGGGGGAGACACAATTCAGTCCATAACACACCCCAAATATCCACCCACAGGAAAATGGAAAAACATCCCATATTCAAACGATGGATACTACTCCAGAGTGTACATAAACACAGATTAACATGAAAAACATGTTGACGGACAGAAGCCTGCCCAAGAACGTACATACTCAGTTATTCCATTTTTTATGCCCAACGGGCAAGAGTAATGTATATTCTAGAAATTAGAACAGAGGTGCCCTCGGGCAACTGGAAGCAGCTGGACTCCGCATTCCTTCAGTTCTCGAGACCCCCCAGGCTGGGTGGGTCCCACCCCAGGGGCACGCCTGCTTGCCCAGAGTGCTTGGGGACGGCCACCCAGAGAGTGAGGGCGCCGTCCTCCTGGCTGCTCACGAGACCTGAAGGGAGACCCCTAAACCTGCCAGTGCAGAGCGGGTGGGAAGGGCTCTGGTTCGGGGTCACCTGAGCTAACGGAGGTCTGGCCCCGCCCTCGCAGGTAGGCTGGGTGCGGCGGAGTGATGGGCGGCCAGGGTTCCAATCGTGCGCTTTGCAGTGATCAGCTGTGCGACTGTGGGCCGGTTTCCTGGCTTTGGAACCCCTGTGCTCCCTTGGCTGTGCGGTAGGGATGACCACGGGGCTCACTTGGGAGGATTGTTGAAAATCAGACAGAATAAAACCCTCGGAGCAGCTTCCGGGCTGTTTTATGTCCCCTGTGAATATCTGCTGTTAATATTTTTAAATTTATTTCATCTTTAATTATCCACAAAATAGCTAATTAGCCTTTACTTTACAAGCTAGTGGTAAGACTTAAGTGGTATAATTCACGTACAGTATTTACGTAATGCCTACCTACAATAAAAACCTGGAAAAATACTTTCAATATCACTGTTTCTACAATCACCGCTACTACCTGTTCATCAGTTTCTCTCAATATAAAAATAAGGGGAACCTATTTTGTGCTGTGATGAAAGTTCCCAATGAAATAACCCTAGAATTGTTTTTGGTTGTTACTTAACCTTGCCCAGCATCTATGCTGTTTCCTTGGCTGGGGTGTTACGGGCACGTACCTGGCTTAGATCAGGGGTTATAACCTCGACTACCGATGTTTGGGCTGGACAATTCCTTGTGCAAGCTTCTGCAGCCTCACCCGCCGATGCCAGTAGCGCACCCCAAGTTGTGGTGTCAAGAAACATCTCCAAACGTTACCAGGGATCCCCTCGGGGGACCCTCCCTGCCCACACTGAGACCAACGTCACAGACCCGGAGAACAGCAAAAGAGGATCCTGGGAGCCATGTCATCAAGCTGGCCAGTGCAGAGCCCCGTGCGAGGTCTGGAACAGGGCGTGGTGGGCGTCACACGCTCTCATAGGCCAGCCCCGGATGCTCACGTCAACTGGAGCGCCTTGACCGCCTGGTAACCTTGTCTTAAAAAGATGCCCTCGGATAGGTGCACTAAAGCTGCGTCTCTCCGTGTGCACCCGCCAGGCACCAAGCGGAGGTCGGCAAACAGATCCCTGAGTCTGCTGGTCACCGGAGTTCACGGCCAGGTGGGCAGGCCTCGGCCCTGCGGCGTAAGGTCTGCACTTTCCCGACGGCTGTCTGTCTTTCCCAATCCATTTCAACCCGGAGAACTTGGCTAAGGAGCTTTTGTTCACCTTGGTGAGGACCCCGGCACCCAGGCTGGTGAGCGGGCCCGGCGCTGGCCCTCTGACATCTCCGCGTCGCCGAGGGGCAGCTCCAGCGGACACCGCAGACGTCCCTGCCCTCGGGGAGCACCAGCTGCGTTCTTGCTGCGGCAGAAGTGCCGTCTACTGAACAACATCCGAAAGAGAGAACTCTTCACACACATTCCTCGAAGAGGAACATCGAGGGGCAATCGGCTGCCAATAATGCCACCCCCTGTGTCTCCGAAACTTGACCTGCTGTGGGAAAAAGCATGAAAAAGCCACAGTTAGAGACTGATGAGTCCCGCTACAGAATAGGTCCACTCGTACCGTCTCGTGGCGAGATGCTTTCAAACAGCATCCCTCGCGCTGTCCTTGACGTCCCCCGGGAGCCCGGCTCACGACGAGCCCGCGAGGAAAATTGGCAAAGGCGGCCTCATCTCCCCAGGCTCTGCGGGAGGCGGCGAGGGCCGTGAGGGGTGAGGACCAGCCTCCATTGGACGCCTGAGCCCCTTCCTCACCAGCAGCGACGCCACCCAGCCTGCAGGTGCGCCCGCTGCCGCAAAGACACCAGGGCAGCCTCGCCGCGGCAGAAAGGCTGCTGCGAGACCCGGTCGCCTGACGTGGACGACGCGGCGTCCCAGACCCCTCCCAGTGGATCCAGCCCCGCTCCGGGGAGCGGCAGGTCAGAAGGACGCTGCGAAACACTCCACGGCCATGCGCTTCTCAGCAGGAAGTTGGCAGAGAAGCACTGTGTGGTCGCCGCCTGTGCACACAGCTGCCTGGGAAGTCGCAGAGAAGCAAGGTGGGTTTGACACCAGCACTGTGCGTAGGTTCTGGAGCCGGAGTTTCCTCCTCTTTGCCTCTGACAAAGGCTTTGTGAGGGACTGACTGTTAGTCTCCCCAAAATCCATGTGTCGAAGCCCTAACCCTCAACCGGAAGGTATGTGGAGATGCGGAGGTGAGGAAGGGTAGATGAGGTCAGAGGGTGGGGCCCCCGTGATGGGGTCAGTGTCCTCTCACAAGAGGAGAGACCAGAGCGCCCTTCTCTGCACCAGGTGAGGACAGGGAGGGGCAGCTGCCTGCCAGGCAGGGAGAGCCCCGCCAGAACCCGCCCTGCCGGCACCTCGGTCTCGGACGTCCAGCCTCCAGAGCTGTTCAAGCCGCACAGCCTGCGGCGTTCTGCCGTGGCAGCCCACGGTGACTCGGGAAGGCTTCTCCCATGGGACAAGAGTTGCTCCCTACAAGGAAGTACGGGCGTTTGAGTAAAGAAAGGAACCACGTTACTGACGAGTGTCAGCAAGGGGGCAGTCCGGCCTCGTGGGCTGAGATCTCACGAGGGATGGGGGAGTCCAGCGGGGGAGGGGGACGGCGCTGCCTTTGCAGGGAGAAGAGGGGCGGAGCCTGAGCAAGGCCCCCGGGGCTCAGATGCGTGGTCATGGGGACATCTCAAGGGGCAATTTCTCCGCCAGGCCACCTGGGCCCTGGCCGCTCCCCACACATGTGAACTGTGGGTTTGCTTTGGCCTTTGCTGTCCTCCTTCCCCGAAATGTGCTGCTCGCTCCCACATGTCGACCCGTCTATGCGAACCCTCCTCTTCCTCCAGGGCTGTCGAAAGTCACTTTCCGTGGACCAGGGATCTCCAGGCAGGGCTGGCCGCCATCTTCTCTGTGTTCGCACAGCTTTGGCAGGTGACCCTGAAATAGCACGGTGCTGGTCATTCCTCCCCAAAGTGGGAGAGCTCGGTTTCCCAAGGACCCAGCCCGGGGCCCGAATATAGCCGACATTTCATCAACTCGTGATAGACCAGTGGATGACGACTGAGAGGATGGATGAACAAATGCACGTAAGAATAAATGAATGAAACGCTTCAATGCTGTCAACGTAACCATGTAATGCATGGCTGGCGATGCAATTAGCTTACTAAGTAAGTGCTCATCTACATACAATATGTCATATATCATTATGTATTAAGTACTCATGTATATAATATGTTAGTATATTAATATATAATGATGCAAACAAGAAAGTTCAAAATGTCTAAAAATAATACCTTCAACAAACAGAGTATAAAACGGCACTGCTCCTCTTTTAATCTTGGGTCTATATACTAAGTCCTTTCTAGCTCGCGGAAGTCAGCGTGTCGCAACCAGAATGCAGAGTACCCAGACGGAGGCAACTTCAAAACCGAAACCCGTCCCCCTGGGCTGCTCTCGGTGTCAGGTGGGAAGGTTCAAAGCCTCTGAAGCCCACCCAGCCAGCTGCACCACCAGCCCTGAACAAACCTACACTTCCCCCGCCGATGAGGAGGGACCCTGTTTCATGCCAAGGACAGACGCTTCCGGAGGCATTAATTACCATCAGCCCACACACTATCTCGTCGTTCTCACCAGTTGCCGAGCGGGGTTGCGTGCAAAGCCTCAGCATGAAAGGATGGTTGGTATGCGGATCGCGGGGAGTTATTTAGAATATTTTACGGGGGCGGATGGTGGGTTGCAAAAGACTGAAAAAATTGTGTGTACCTGTTTTCCGTCTCATTTTTATAGCTCCTTCTGTCCACTCGCTGACCGCGTCCACCTCTGCAAAATGCATATGAATCCGAGCTCTTCCAAAGCAAGCGACTTCACCCCCTCATTTTTCTTCAATCTGCGAATCTTTGTTTCTTGTTTCTCTTTTCTCTCTGCAACTTTCCACGGGGAAAATGCTGGGTCCGATGCCTCCATTTATCTCCATTCATTTTTCTGAGCTTTTAAAAAATGTCTAAAATTGTGGTAAAATACACAAAACATAAAATTGACCATCTTAATATGTTCAAGTGTATGGTTCAGTGGCATTAAGCACATGCACGTTGTTTTGCGATCCTCACCACCAATCCCCAGAACTCTTGTCATCTTGCAAGACGAACTCTGTCCCCATTAAATACTGACTCTCCCTCCTCCTGGCTGCACCACCCTACCGCCTGTGTCCGTGAATTTGACTCCTCCGGGACGTCGCGCAAGTGGAATCATACAGTATCTGTCCTTTTGTGACTGGCTTGTTGCACTTAGCGTGCAAATGTTCCCAAGGTTTATCTATGTTAGACCACGTGTCAGAATTTCCCTCCTTTTAAGTCTGAGTAGTATTTCGTTGTCTTGATCTAGCACATTCTGTCTGCCATTCATTCGTCCGCGGACACGTGGGTGCTCCCACCTCCCGGCTATTGTGGATAGTGCTGTTGTGATCACGGGCGTGCAAATATTTTTGAGCCCCTGCTTTCAAGTCTTCTGGGTATAGACCCAGAAATGGAATTGCGGGATCTTACGACAGTTCTATTTTTAATTTTTTGAGAGTCTTCCATACTCTTTTCCATAGCATGTGTACCATTTTGCATTTCCACCAACAGTGTACAAGAATTCCAGTTTTTGCACACCCTCACCAACATTTGTTATTTTCTGGGTTTTTTTTTTTAACAATAGCCATCCTAATGGTGTGAGGTGGTATCTCACTATGGTTCTGATTTGCATTTACCTAATGAATAGTGATGTTGAGCATCTTTTCGTGTGCTTATTGGCCATTTGCATATCTTCTTTGGAGAAACGCCTATCCAAGTCCTTTGCCCATTTTCCAACAGAGCTATTTGTTTCATCACTGAGTTGTAGGTGTGCTTTATATATTTTGGGTAATAACCTCTTATCATAAACAGGATTTGCAAGTATGCTCTCCCATGCGGTGGGTTACCTTCTCCCTCTGTTGAGTGTGTCCTTTGGTGCCCAGAAGTTTTAAATTTTGATCTGGTCCAGTTGATCTATTGTTTCTTCTGTTGCTGTCCCTGTTCACTTCCGCAGCCTCCTTTGCCCTCCTTTCCTGTCCTCTCTGTTGTCGGCAAGCTGGTGGGCTCAGGAGGCATCGGGCTCTCAGGACGACAAGGGCTCTGGAGTCCAGCTGCTGGGGTGAAAATCCTGGTTCAGCCCCTTTCTGAGTGACTGCTTATCTTCCTTTCAAGCTGTGTGAGTTATTTATGTGTTTTGGATACAATTCCAAGACTCAGCCATTTTTCTTGAATAAATGCTCCTACGATTGTTGCAGGCTTATGGTTCATTTGCAGAGTCCTGAAGAAATTGATTTTGGCAACTCTACAGCATTCTCACTGCTTTTATGGAGTAGTGAATTTCCAGAAGCCCCAGCCTGCAGGATGGAGACTTCTGGAAGGCTATTCATCCTCCGTGAATCACCTTGACGTTACATTCTGTTCATCTGAGCTACCTGTCTACCCTTATGCAAATGACACATTTTCTTGATTAAGGCGACTTTGTCATAAGTTCTGAAATCAGATAGTCTGAGCATATGAAATTAAAAACACCTAGAAGAGCCAAAACAATTTCAAAAATAAAGAAGAACATTGGAGAATTTATAAGCGAATTTAGTAAGGTCGGAGATGCAAGGGCAATCACTCTCTTCGGCGGGGGAGGAGCCCTTCTGTTGGTGGTTTGCTGGCAGCTCTCATCGGGGTGGGTGTAGGTTTCTGCCTAAGTATTTTCACGTACACTGAGGTCACTTTTTCTTCTTACTGTTTTAACATGGCGAATTAAATTGGTTTCTCATGTAAACCACTCTTACATTCTGGAAATAATCATCACTTGATAATAAAATATTATACTTTTATAGAAAACATGCATATTTAAAATATTACGACTAACCTACGACAACCCATTCAACTAATACATGACTTCATAGTTAATATAAGAAACTTACAACTATAAACCACAATTTTCATTTTCCACTCCTCATGTTATGGGCACACATTTTACTCCCAGTCATGTTATGAACTTCACAGTGCATTTCCTACAAATTTTACTTCCTTAGGTCTTTGGCGAGTGCCCGGTAGTGAACGAGGTCACTGTCCTTTGTTTGCCTGGTCAGAACCTAGGAACCTCCCAGCCCTGTTTGAGCTCTGGGAATTGTTCATTTTACAACACACAGCGGTGATTCTTTCACCGATTTTACAAAGTTCCACGTTACGTACGTGCAGCTTCATATCCAGGCAAATCTACACAGGGAGCCCTGTGAAAATTTCCGGGGATCTTCCTCTGCAAAGCTTCCTCCTTGCTGCTCGGCAAATTCCAGCCGAATCAAGAAGCAGGTGAAACTCAACTGTAACTCAGATAATTACGGGTTGAATTTGTGGAGTATTTGTTGCCTTTGCACCAAGTACGTTACTTAGGACGAGTTTGCGTCCCTTCCCTCTGGCGCACACAGCACGCGGAGGTCAGAGGCGGCTGGGATGACAGAACAGCAGCTCGGAGGTGGAGACTGTCCTCCTCCGCCATCCGCTGCCGGCCACCCCACGTGGCTGTGTGTGTGAGGTTCTTTATCATCGGTAAATCTCGAAGGGCCAAACTGCCGCTGTCCTTGCTGGAAGGAAATAATTTCTTGATACAAGCTCAGTCTCGGAAGGTGTTGCCTGCTCCCCGAGGCGGGGAGTGAGCCGTGCCGGGTCCCGCGGGGCGGGACGTGGAGCTGGGGCTGCCACCTTTGGGGTGGATGCTCCTGAGCTCCTGGGTATGGAGGAGGAGCCGCCGGCTGTCGGGGGAGCCCGGCGGGAGTCACACGCCAGGTGAGTCAAGACCCTCCCCCTGGGGTGCCTGGAGGGCAGGGAGGGCAGAGCCCTGCCAAGGAGAGCTTCGTTTGGGCCAGGAGGGGGCCCTCTGGTGAGGCCAAATGGTTGGGCTCTGGACGGACCTCACGGACCCGCGACAAGCGCAGCTCTCCCCAGAGAGTCACAGAGAGACAGAGAGAGACACGCACACGGAGACAGAGACAAAGACAGAAAGAGAGAGCTGAATTTTAAGAAAAAAATTAAAGGACTGTGGGGACCGGCAAACCCAAAGTCCAGCGGGCAGGACCTGACGCTGTGGACTGGGGTCAGAATGTCCCCTCGGGGGGAACCTTGGTCTTTACTCTGAAGGCTTCAGCGGGTGGATGGGGCCCCATTACTGGGGTGATCACAAGGTCAACCACACCTACAAATACCCCCACAGCCACCCTGGACCCGTGTTCGATCTGGTCCCCGCACTGCAGCCTGGCCAGGTGGACACACGAGACTGACCGCCACACTAATCGAATTTTTCAGGATTCCGTTTGAGAACAGACACGTCTCCTGTTTTCCTGTTTCCAGGGTTAGAAGCACAAAATCCTCCCTGCCGGATGCCAGGTCCATCCCAGGGCCCCGAGGGGAGCATGCGGGAGGCTCTGCTCCATCACTCAGCATCCTGCCTGTCCTCTGCCCACGGGCTGTGAGCAGGGACCCAGGCTGGTGCAGACACCAGCGCTCTTCTTTCAGGACAGCCCAGAGATGACGGAGGAGGTACTGGGTGGAGGAAGGAGAAAGGGGAGGAACGGTGGTCCTGGGATCCACACAGAGAGAGGTCTTCTGGGATGAGCCCCATGGTGGGGACAAAACTGAGCCACAGGTGCTGTGCTCTCTGCCCAGAGTGACCCCCTCCCTGGTACGCTGGAGGCTCAGCCCTGCTTCAGATCTGCCTAGTTTTCTCCATGGCATTTATCACAGATTTCATATATTTTATCTTTATTGACCCTGTCCGTGCATTAGAATGTAAACTTTAAGCGCTAGGAGGACAGAGATGTGTTATATTATTTTGGATTTGGTTTTGTCTTAAAACATAATGCATTTGGGCCAGGCGCGGTGGCTCATGCCTGTAATCCTAGCACTCTGGGAGGCTGAGGCGGGCGGATTGTTTGAGCTCAGGAGTTCGAAACCAGCCTGAGCAAGACGCGAGACCCCGTCTCTACTAAAAATAGAAAGAAATTAATCGGACAACTAAAAATACATAGAAAAAACTAGCCGGGCATGGTGGTGCATGCCTGTAGTCCCAGCTACTCGGGAGGCTGAGGCAGGAGGATCGCTCGAGCCCAGGAGTTTGAGGTTGCTGTGAGCTAGGCTGACGCCACAGCACTCACTCTAGCCCCGGCAAAAGAGTAAGACTCTGTCTCAAAAAAAAAAAAATAATAATGCATTTGTTATTGTTCATGGATCCACAGGTTAGCACATGGGCTCTGCAACTGGGCCAGGCTCGGCTGATTTTGAGTGGATCCACTGTGCCTTGGAAGGCAGGGCTGTCGATGTCTTTCCCACCCTGGTGCGTCTTCAGCACCTCACACAGCACCGAGCATCTCCCAGGTGCCAATGAATTCCGGTTAATGAAGGAATCCAGATTCAGACCCTTGACTGCAGGACGAGGTTTCCTTTCATCGTAACCCAGTTTTGTGTCATCCTGAAATCCTGGCCAGTATCCCCCGTTTGCCTTTTTACCATTTAATGACACGGAAATCAAAGGAATCCGTAGGGCTGGAGATCATTCTCTGCTCTTCTGCTCCGGCGCTTGGCAGAAGGTAATGATCATGTTCACTGCATCAATTTGGGGCTTAAAATCACAGGGCAACCCACGGAGCACCTAGTTTATAATTTAGAATCCTTTCACCTAACATTTGGACTTATTTTTATGGCAGGGAATATCTGAAGAGATCTCTCATTTTCTGAGTGTAAAAAGAAATTCAGGGTTACTTTCATTGTCACCTTATTAAAATAGAAGCTGAACGTGCTTTGAAGCAATGCCAAATGCAGTGAATTTCCCATTTATTGAGGCTTTTTTTCTAGTGTGATCCAATAACAACTTTTCTCTCCTTTGCCGTGTAGAAGGATAATAGTCCTCCTTCCAAATTGGTTTATCTCAGTCCGCAGGAGTTTATAGCTCAGTGCCAGGCAAAGAAACGCTTCGCTTGGATGTGTTTCGGCACAGAATTGACAATAACAGCCCTCGGGGAAATGGTCCCCAACTGACCTAACACGTGTCCTTCCCCTCCAGCTCAGAAACCTCTGCTGCAATGAGGAGGGGATGGGGTGGCAGGGAGGGGTGGACTCGGGCTCCCACAGGAGGCACAATCCTGGAGCTCCGTTCTCCGTCTCTCAAGCAGGTGCGTTCTGGGCCTGTGGGCAAGTCACTCCTTCTCTCTAGGTTTCCGTGTTCTCCCCAGCCCAGCGAAGAGCGCAAAATAGCAAAGGTGCATTTGCCCTTGGGCCTCGGCGTTTGCTAATCCCTGTCCTCTCTGGGCTGCTCTCTCTGCCTCCTGCTAACACCAAGGTTCTGGTGAGCGGGGACTTGGTAATGGCCAAGGGAGGGGAGACAGAGCACAAAGCGTCCCAGGAAGATCCTTCAACCAAATCCCCAAAACTGGAGAATGGCCCCACAACTGGTCGGTGTTAAAACTACCAGCACTGTTACAAATTTAAACCAGGAGTGGGTTAAAGCACAACATAAGGTGAACGTTTCTTCTGTAGGGACGGTTTCCAAAAACATGCGAGTTCAGCTGAAATGCACTAGCAAAATGCTGCCCTCTGGGTTTTCATTTCCGCATCCACGGAAAGGGCTGTCTGCTGCCTGACTTGGTCCTGTACACACCCACCTGGTGCCCCCCGCGAGGACCGCGGCACCGTCGCCAAGCACCACGTGGGCCTCGGCAATCCCGGCACTGCCCTTGCCGCCAGCCTGAAGCCAGGTCCAGAACACGTGCTGGTGGCCGAGGATGCTGCTGTCACTCACGTGCTTCAGAGAAACCACAGCTGCTCACATCTCGATCGGGGCCACCCTGGGGTTACCCCAAATCACACACGCAGCATCTCGTAATCAAGGTTTCACGTGGAGTCCTGGTGCCTCCTGAGACTGACTGGGTCTTCCCGGGTCCGGGTCCCCACACGACTGTTGTGGGCTCAGGATGTGAACATCTTTCTTTAAAGTGGTGTCTAGTAAACAGAAGCCATTCCCTTCATTAACCATGTGTCAGTCATTTGAAAATCAGTCACCACTCTCACTGTTCCTCTGGCATCTGCAAAGACAGTCTCTGACTCTTCCCTCCGGCTCACCCAGGCAAGCCCAGGCTGCTGGCAGGGGCCGCGTTCACGGGAGAAATATGGGGGCGTGAGAACCTCACGGCAAAAGAACCTGACAAAACCGCTAGTTATTGCGTAGGGATATGAGGGGGCAGGTGCAGAAATGTGCTCACACAAAACTATTTGAACAACAGGAAAACGAACCGGAAGGATGGAATTTCCTACAGCAGCTTTAAAAATCAATTGCTGCAGATTTTCAGAGGAGAAATACGTCTGCTCAGCAGAACTGTCTCCACCCCACATTCGCAGGGAATATTCCGCTGATTCTCTGACCCTGCAGCTCACAGCCGCACATGCCCCAGCTCGGGGGACACTCGTTTGCCCCCAGGAAGGGACAGGGTGGTGGGCTGTCTCCTCCCCTCGTGCCTGGAGTCTGACGTTCCCGTCAGGCCATGGCAGCCTTTCTAATTCTGTTTATCGCTTTGTTTCGACAACATGAAGTGTCCAGCTGCTCAGGACGCAACCGAGAGAGAGAAGACAAGGTGGGCACCCTGGAGAGTGCGGTTCGCGCTCAGTGCCCTGGTCGGGGCGCCTTCTTGTCCTCGTCATCGATAATTAGCGACTGCAAGAGAAGAACAAAGAACGCTGCCTCAGAACAGAGACGGTCATCAGCGCAGCCCGTCACCCTGCGTCCTGCGCCCCGTCCGCGTAAAAGGTTTTGACTCGAGGGCGTTTCCCCCGCGGTGAAGACGGTGAGCATTTGGTGCATGTCCACGTGGGCCACGAGGGGCTCCGACTGGAGGGTCCCCCCCACCTGCCTGTGTTCTGTCTCACAGAAGTCACCACCTGATCCGTCCTCACAGAGTGTTTGCCTCAGTTTCCATTAGCAAATGTCAAATAAAACAGGAAGAAAGCTGACCCGGAGCCCCAGCCAGGCGCCGCTCCTCGGTTGGCCGTCTCCTCGCTGAACGGACTCACGGGAGCGAGACGCAGCCCCAGCAGGCGGGAGGTTTCGAGCCAGAACGGGGAGGTTGCTGCTCTCCCGGCGGTTTGCCACGTCCCCACGGTTCCCCTACTCGAAGGCGGTTGATTATCTCCTCACGTGGTCTGCACGGTGACTGGGTTTCCTTTGAAGTTGGGAAGGAAACGCACTTGGCAAAATCCCCCAAAGCAGATCCTATCCCTTCCGGTAAGTAATGGTTGCAGTGTCAGCGCTCAGAAACCTGTCGGCACGTCCCCGCGACAAGAGCACTGTGGCATCCGCGTGAACATAGTCCACGGCTGTGCACGGCTCCCTTGAAGGTTATCAGGGAGGCGAGTTCTGGCTCAGCTACCACGAGAGTCTTCAGGCACTTCCGCTGCCGCACCCCGGGTGTCGGCGGCTCACTCCACCAAGCTCTGAGTCTGAGGGTGTGTGTGCATGTATGTATGTGTGTTTGTGCGTGCATCTGTGCATGTGTGTGCATCTGTGTGCACGTGTGTGTCCACGTGTTCCAATGGGGAAAGGTGTGGGAAGACAGCCCAGGCAGGCTGACGACCAGAGAGAGAAGCCCAAGCCCCTCGATGACGAGGGCTAGGTTGTTGCCGGGGGTTCCGCGCGCCGGCGCAGAGCGAGTCCTCGGTGCGTGACTGCACGTGAGCATGTGGGTGAACACGTGGGTGGGAAAGCGGTCGGTAGGACCAGAGCAAGGTCTCCACTCGCTGAAGACCAAACGAGGCCGTCCCCTCGCGTCAGCCCAGCAGGCGGGGAGAGACCCCACGCCTCCCGCCCCCCAGCCTGGCACCAGCTGCTCACGTCACCCTCAGGAGCCCATGTAGGGCGGTGTCCACTCATGTCAGCGTTGACTCGTTTGCGGGATTCCAGCTACCTTCCCGCCTCCCGGATTGCTGGAGAGAACACACCACGCACAGCTGTCCATGAACAGTGTGAGATACTGAAAGATTAAAACAAAATCGGCGGTATAATGTATGTCCCATTTAAAAACAAACCCAACATATGAATACATCACTCCAATTCACAGAACAATACATCAGTGAGTAGCCACGTGCATTACACAGTTTTTCTTTTCTTTGTGAAGCTGTCATTCTTTCATTTGTTCCACAAACACTCCAGGGTGCTTATTGAGGCTCTGACTGTAACCGACGCGGTGTCCGCCCATACGGAGCCCATGCTAGAGGGGGAGGGGACATGCAAACAAGGGGTCGTAATAGCGCGAGACGAAGCTGTGCTCACGTAACGCAGGAGCCTGAGGACGTGGGTGGAAGCACAGCATGGCGGGTGGGGGAGAACACAGTGCTTCGTGGCTGGGCAGGTGCTTAAGCTCAAACTCGGAAGAGGCGGATCTGTAGCATGCAAAGTGGGTGTAGCTGTCAGCACAGTGAGGTTATGCTGCAGTAACAAACATTCCCCAAAGCTCAGAGTTTGAAAACACAAAGCTGAAGCTCCCACTCATGCAAATGCACCATGGGCTGGGAGTTCTCTGGCAGCGTGGGGGGACCCCGGCATCAGGGAGAGAGGCTGGGCCGTTGGAATCTGCACTGGACAGACACCTTCAGTCCCCTGGAAGTTCTGTCACGAGGGGTTGGATGCTTGGGCTGGTGGTGACACATGTCAATTTTGTCCCCAGCCTGCTGGACTGAATGAGATGTGTGGCCCCATCTGACTGCGAGTGTTTGAGGAAGAGGGATCCTTCTGCGTGGGGAAGGAGGCAGGACCGCGCATAGTGAACAGCAGGCACGCTGACCACAGCGGGGGTGGCACTGCCACCAAGGAAGCAAGGTGCAGACCCACAGGATAAGCGGGTAAGGCTGCCAAGGAAGTCTGTGTGGGGACAGGGGTGTTTATGGGGCTGAAGGGGACCCAGAATTTCCTGGGGCTCCCGCCTGCCACACCCAGGACCGCCTTCCCTAGAGTTGCTGTGGAATCACCAGGACACCGGTCGTGCCCGGCGAGACGCAGCCAGTGCTCAGCCTCTGGTGATGGGAGAAATCTTGCCAAAATCAAGGCTCACCTGCAGCTGAGGGGGAAACATGCTAATTCCATGTAGAAAATATTCTTGCTTCTTGCATCATGATGTAATTTTGTCTGTTCAATAATATTCGAACAAGAAGGGGTTCGTGGAGTCTCGGTTCAACTTCAAAAAAGTCCCCGTAGGTGAGAAAGGGAATGTTTAAAGAAAGGCCCGCTCCCAAGTGGCAACTGCACTTTAAGAGAGGAGATCGCAGAGACCACTGGCTTCCCACAACCGCACCTCGGTGCTTCTGCTGCCGGCCTGCCTGGCTCTGAACCCGGACACCTGCAGCCAGGCAGTCCCAGGGAGGCCGGGACTCGGCCCGAGGCAGATGGTGTTAGTTCTCACGTCCCGCCTCCTACCTCCCACCTCAAGTCCTGAGAGTCCCAGCGAGCACTGGGGAGCGCGGCTGCTGCCCCAGAGTCCGCCAGGGAAGGTGGCTGCGGCCCTGCGGGGCGGGGACAGGAGAACAGCTGACAGATCGAGCCCCAGAGCAGCAGGACGGAGGATTTTCATGGCCGTGTTTGCTCTCAATTAATTTTTCACCAGATGAACTGAGTCTCATTAGAACTGAGGACTTAATTGATGCAAATCTGTCCAGGGCACCGTGTCAAACACTTCGACGGATTCTGCAGCTTACACCTTGGTCTTTCGGGGAAGACAGGCTCACTCACGTATTCTCTGATTCAAAATATTTTTTGAGCACCTGGAACTCCAGTTCCAGGGAGGAAGGCACAGTAGAACATTCCACACTCTGGGACCAGGACCACCTGCATCAGCCTCGCCTGGCGGGCCCAGCCGGACCCCAGCGACGGCCTTTGCTCGGCCGGCTCACCTCTGCCCCCTCGTCTGCCCGGCTCAGCCCTGACTCCCTCCCTCCCCTCCTCTCGGGCACCCCTGTCTTTTTTTTAAAGATTCTTCTCTTTCCTAGCCGACCTTGAGGCACTCCTGGTGGTGTCCCGTGGCCTTCCCTCCCCAGCCAAGCTGCCCTTCGGTGCTTCTCAGAGTCATCGGCTCTCTGCCGTCTCTCCCCCGGTCGTCTCCCCCAAGTGACCTCACCGGAAACGGTGCCGGCCCTGACCTCCCGGGCCCCAGCTCCAGGCTCTGCCAAGCTCCAGCGGCACAGCCGACGCCTGCAGACCAACATGCCCAAGGCTCCCCCAGACGCTACACGCCGTCCCCTGCTGAACTCCTGCTCAGACGGGGAGGCCCCGCTGTGCAGACGCCCCCTCCAGCGTCTCCGCCTGGTCCTCTCTGCCCGAGTGCACCATCTTCCAGCTGGAGATGCTCATCGCTCCCTTGGTCCTGCTCCGTCCTCCGAGGTCTCAGCCCTTCACTCTGTCTTTCTGCCAGCGAGTCCGAGTGGGACACAACAGTGAACTCTCCCAGGCCCCCAGACCCGGGCTTACCCTCCCCCTTCACGTAGCACCGCCCACGGGACATCTAGGCTGGGACCCTTTCTGTAAGACTGGCTCGTGACCGGTCACTTTACAGCCTGGCAGTGTCTGATGCCTCCCTGCGCCTTCGATACCGCACAGGAATCCCCTCACCTCCCGCCCCGGGCTCTGTGCCGGGCGGCTGTGAGCGTCCCTGTGCTGCGAGCCCTGTGCCCTTTCCCAGAACCCGCCAGTCTGCCCACGCCCTCCAGGAGCTAAATGGATGTGCCTGTCTGGGCGTCTCTCCGATTCCCAAACGGGGATGGCCAGTCCCTCTCTGATCACCTGGGGACGACAGGAACAACCCTCTACCACGCACGAGCCACGCCCTGTCTCATCCCTTTCCTGTGGGTCAGCGCCCCTTGCTAAACGGGACCCCCGTCGGGCAGGGCACGCATCTCGGTGGGAGTGTGCGGTGTGCATGGGGAATGGGGGGTGCAGGGAGCCCACCTGGGGAGACAGAGCACCTGGCATCCTGTTCCCCGCGCACACTCAGCACGTGCCACGCTCACCAGCCACTGACGTTTCCCGACCTCCCGTCTCTACGCTGAACAGAGTACTGGAAGGGAGTTCCTTCCCTCACACTCAGGCATTCCCTTACAATCACAGAGCACTAGACAGACGAGAGGCTTTCGTTCCAGAAAACGAGCGGTTTTGGCTTCGTGTCTTGGCCCTGCCTCCAACTGGAAGTGTGACCTGGGCCAGGTTTCTTAACCCCTCGGGGGCCCAGCTTCCCCCTCTGTCTTGAGGACCTGGTGTCCTGGCTTAGTGGCCGCCCAGGACACAGGGTTATCCAAAGGGCGCCCGTGAATGTTGAAGATTCCTTTTGTTTTGCTATGATCAGCATGGTTGGCGGGGCCATTTAGTCAGCCACTGTTAACTGAGCACCTGGTAGGTGCCAGGTGCCGTGCCACACTTGGGCCCATGGAGATGCGCCGAGCGTGACCCCGCCCTTGAGAACTCAGCGCGGGAACACGCTCCGACTGTCGACCAGGACTGTTTTCTCAACTCCACTGCGCTGGTCCCTCGTTCACTCTGGCGGCTGACGAAGCCACGTCTTCCTCCTGCAGTTTCAAGACTGAAGACAGGGATGGCACGTAGTCACAGAACAAGGCTTTAACGCGTCCCAACTGTCCTTCCCCTCTGGGGACAATGGGGCTGGTGGTCCGCAGTCAGGCACCAACCTGTCCTGCACCTTCCCGGGTGACAGCAGGTGTCAGGCTGTGGCTGTCCCCATTGCCACCCAGCCCCCAGCTTCCTGGGCTTTTCCTTCTGTGCTCTGAAGACGTGGGAAGAGAGATATTTTCCTTGCAAAGTGGAACCGAATTTCTACATCAGGCTGCGTGGCCGCGCCCCATCCTCAAGCTGCTGCTGGGCATTTCCCCGGCTGCTTCTGACACGTAAACGAAACTCTCGTTCCTGCCGCAGCTATTTTCTCTTGTGGTTCACGAAGCGAGCGCTGCAGGAAAGTTAGTTCTGCACAAGAATTTAAAACATCTTGAACATTTTGCCCCTTGGTTACTGCAATGATACTGTTTCCAGAGCGAGCCACCTCACTGGCTGGTAGGCTTCCTCCCGCTCAGCCGCTAGCGGAGCGTGGCTGTCACGCCGCGTGGCGCGGAGGGCAGTCTGCCTCGTGCTGCAGTGGATGCGTGTGGGGGGACACGCTGAGTGGGAAAAGCAGCCACCACTTGCCCCCAGGACGAGGGTGTTCTGGGCCCTTCCTCCAGCGGGGAAGGGCGGCCCTGGTGCGGTCGGACAGCCACGCAGACCCAGCAACCCCAGGGAAGCAAAACGTCCAATTACGCTGAATCAACCAGGTTTCCTGCTTTGCCAGGTAATAAAAACCAAGTCTTTAAAACACAGCATGAAGCAGAGGCAGGAAGACGGAGTTTGGAAGTTTGGAATTGGACGTAGTGGTGTCCGAATCAGGTTCTCAGCTTAATTAAGGGACTTCACCTCCCTAAGCCCCGATTCCGTCATTCATAAATTTACCATGGGATTGTTACGTAGGTCGGATTGCTGATATGAAATACCTGGAACGAGTTGAGACGGGTTCTCCTCTCACCTTTTCTAGTCAGGTGTTTCGTCTCTGTGAGCGGAAATGCAAGCACGAGGACGACAGGCACGCAGTCGGACCAGCCACCTCACGTCCCCCCCGCTGCGCCTTGCAGGTGAACGACCAAAATGACGAACGCGCGCACTGCCCTGTCCTCCCGGGCCTCCGCCTTTGCAAAGTGGTGGGGAGGCACCAACTCGCCGCAGCACTGGGGTTTCCGAGCTTATTTTCATCTCGCACGTTGATGGAGGTTTATTTCTTCCTGCTAAACAGTATTCAACGTCACTGATTTTGAGTAAATGGTATGCTTTTGTAGGAAAAAAGGGAAGTGCATGATCCACCTCTATTTCCTTCATGGAATGTCTGTTTTTGAATATTTTTTCTTACAAACGAATCACCACTTCTCAAAGCACAGACCGAGCTCTGAGCGCGCGTTCTGTACGATAGCACAGGGGACCGGGTGCTGAGCGGCTCTCCCGACCCGGGTGGGGTCAGGCGCCTCCTGCGGGTGGAGGTCCTCTCCCCGCCTCTGTCCGCCGTTCACGCTGCGGGCGCCACCAGAGCGCGCGTCTGTTCGGATTTACCTGCCACACGCGGGTCTGTCTCTCACGCTCCCGAGCCCACATGGAGAGGCGCTGTTCATTTTGGGGGATGATGCTGTGTCCGTCTCCACCTGGATTGTCGTGGACAGACAGGTCAAAGTGCGGCAAACACCTAACGTGCTAGTGAAGGGTCAGCGAGCGCCTCTCTCCCCGCCGTCCGTCGCTGCCTCGGGAGTTGTCGGTTAAGGTTTTAGTGTCACTTGTGAAATGCGAGAGCACACATGCGAGTGAACCTACCAGATAGCTCTACCAAGAAAAAGTGCTCAATCGGATCCGGGAGGAGTCCACGGTGAGCAGGAGGCCACCTTCCGTGCCCCCTGTCACCTCGGCCAGCCCACCCGGCTCTCTCGACACCCGCCCAGACTAAGACACCTCAGTCTCGCTCACATTTCTTTGAATTCGAGGCAAAATTTTTTCCCACCCTTCTACTGGGACATTTATATTTTCTTGGTTTCCGACATTCTATGTATACTTTTTATTAAGTGATTAAACATTCAGAATACTGCACACATCCTCAGTGTACATTTTGATGAAATTTCAGAAAGTACGGAAATCTAAGTCCCCAGGAGTCAGATCGAGACACAGTCGTGACAGCGCCGCGGAGTCCCCTTCTGGCGGGAACGCCCCTCCCCCAGGGGCAGCCAGCCCTGCGGCAGCGCAGCCTGTGCTTGCGGGTCGGGACTCTGTAACCGTGTTGCACGAGGTGCTCGTTTGCGTCGCCTCCTTGAAATCAGAGCTGGGCTGTGAGCCGCGTCCACGTGACCGCGTGCGGTTGCAATTCCTCCGTTTCAGTCGCCCCTTGGTTCTGTCACCGTCCCTCTGCGTGTGGATGTCTGGGTTGCTTCAGTTTGGAGGGATGGCCAGCAATGCCACAGGGAACGTTACATCACATGCATGTCATTGAACACAGGGACACGCTTGTGTCGATCCTGTACTGGGAATGGCATCGCCTTGCATCGCAGCTCTGTGGAATCGCTGCGCGGATTTCTACAACGGCCGCGCCGACCCGCGCTCCTTCCAGCGGTGGGCGGGGGGGCCGGTTGCTCCATATTTCTTCCAACACTCAACATCACCTACTGTTTTAATTTCCGCCATTTTGCTGAGCGTGTGCTGCACAACATTGTGTTTTAAAGCAAGTTTATTGAAGTACAACTTACATATTATAAAATGCACTCATTTTAAGTGTGCAGTTTGGTGAGTTCTGACAAATACATACATTTTCATCACCTTAAAAAAAATCCCTAATTCCCTTCTGGTCAAAGTTCCCTCCCCTACCCTCAGGCGCCAGCTTTCCGTCTCTAGGTCAGTTCTGCTGTTCAGGAACTTCAGGGAAACGCAAGTGTGCGGTGTGGACTCCGCTGCGTCTGGCTTCCTTGGATGAGAACAGCGGTTTCGAGTTCCGTGTTGTCACGCCAGTCAGTACTGTATTTTTACTGCTGGATAATACTCCATGGCACGCAAATCCCAAAATACATTTATTCTTTATTGTGTTGAATAACACTGAGATCATTTCCAGGTTTGCATATTATGAGTGACGCTGCCGTGGGCCCTGACACGTCGTCTTTCTGTGAACACGTACTTGCATTACCGTTGGGTAAATGCTGGGCACTGGGGTTGCCGGCCATGCGGCAAACATGCATTTAACTTCACGAGAAACCGCCAGACTGTTTTCCGAGCAGGGTGCAAAGCCGCACTCCCTCCATGGAATTGTGAGGTTGCAGTTGCTCCAGCTCACTTTCCTTGTCGTTTCAACAGAATTGTTTTTAGTCTTTCCAGGTAGTGGCACCTCACTGCGGTTTTAATGTTCACCCCCCTGACCACGGACGCTGTCACGTGTCCTTTAACGTGTTGGGTTCCCAAGTGTCGTCTTTGCAGAAATGCCCGGAGTCTGCAACACTGCACGAGGTTCTCTACTGTCTCACTGGGCTGCCAGTTCCTTCCGTGTTCGGATGCAAATCTGTTGCTGATCATGAACACCGTGAGTATTTCCTCCCAGGCTGGGACTTCCCTTTTCGTGCTCTGATGGTTTTGGCCGAAGAGGAGTTTTTATTTTGATGAAGTCTGATTTATCAAATCTTTTCATTCATGATTAAGAACAGTTAAGAAATCTTTGCCTAATCCAAGGCTTCCTCCTTTGTTTTTTCCCAGAAGTTTTATATGTTTAAGTTTGTACACTTGGTTCTATTTTGTTTGGAGTTGAATTTCCTGTGCAGAGTGAGGTAGGGGTTGGTGATATATCTGCCCCCTCCATTACCTGCTTGATTTGATGCTACCTTAGAGCAGGTCTGGAGTCACTGCCTATGAGGCACAATCCTTCTGCATCTGTGACATTGGGGGTGTCCGGGGTGACCCCAGCAGTCTGAGTGGCCGGAGAACACGTGTCCCGGGAGGTTGACCCGATCCACCTGCTGCCCCACGGCTGCTGCTTTATCCAGACTCGAGGGGTCTCACTCTGTATGTTCTCGTCTTAGGATTCAGCTAAAGACTCCAGGGACCCCGGGCACACTTTTGGAGCTTTCTCTGCAAACCTCCCTCCTTGTGAGCACCCTCCCTGCAAATCCCTGCCCCCACGGTCTCCAGGAATTCCCTTCCCTGTTTTAGCAAACTCTCGCTCCTCGTGCATTGGATTTTCCTTCTTTCTACTTACTCTGCCTCTCATCCTGGGGCTCCACTACAGATATTTTGGAACTTCATACCACACCCAGTTTTACACCTACACTCCGTCTTTTCCACTTAATTCCGTCATTGTGCTTCAGTGTGGATATGTCTGTCGATCTGACTTCATTCCCGATACTTTCCTCTTCTGTTTAAAATCTGCAGTTACAATGATTCTTAATTTTAGTTATTATTTTTTCTGTTCTACAACTTCTGTTTCATTCATCTTTATAAGTCCCAGTTTTTGATAATATTTCCCATTTTTTCACGTGTTTCCATATTTTTATATCTATTTTCTTTAACATATTAGTCATGGTTTTATTAAAGTCCTTGTCAGCTGCTGAAACATTTGCATCATCTGTTGATCTGCTTCTATTGTCTATTTTATCTCTTTAATCTTATGGCTAGGACACTGTCTTTTTTTTTATATATATATATTTTTAGTTGTCCAGATAATTTCTTTCTATTTTTTAGTAGAGACGGGGTCTCACTCTTGCTCAGGCTGGTCTTGAACTCCTGACCTTGAGCGATCCTCCCACCTCGGCCTCCCAGAGTGCTAGAATTACAGGCGTGAGCCACCACGCCCAGCCAACACTGTCTTCTGAAGACACCACTTTATTGAATCCTGGAATTGTGTACAACGCATTGTAGTATCTATGACGTCACCTTTTACTACGCCCACAGATGGCTGTTGATCAACTCAATCCCACAGGAACGGTGCTCAGGCTGGGCTGGCAGCACCTGATCTCCCACGGCCCTCGAGGGTTTTTACCGGAGAGTCTGGCATGTTCTCTACACACCTCCCTTCAGTGGGTCATAGACTCTCATCTGTGGCTTATGAAATTGAAACTCTCATACTTTTCAGAGGTTTCTGCATAGGTTTTTAGTTTCTAGCTCAGGTCAGCCCTGGGATTTGCCAACTTTCCTGAGGAGAACTTAGCCATGTTCTCGATGCCTCTTTGGTCTCCACCGCAGGCTCTTCCATGGATGCAGAGCTGAATTCCCATCTCCCACCCGCCTCCGGGGCTGGCTAACAGGATAAAGTTTCTGTAGAAGTCATCTCATCAAAGCTTCTTCTAGCAGTCTGCTGTCTCCAAGAAGATAATTTCTTATTTTATCTTGTTTAATTGTTCTCTGCAGAAACAGGGTCTTCCATCAGCTCTTTCCCTCTCTGAGAAACTAGCTCAGGTGTGTCAAATGTGTGAAATCTTCCCTCGTGGTTTGGGCTTGGGGCTCACTCTCCAGTAGATCTTCTCCTGAACGTCAACGTTAAAATCAACCTTCTAGACTGGGCACCGTGGCTCACACCTGTGATCCTAGCACTTTGGGAAGCTGAGGCAGGAGGACCACTTGAGCCCAGGAGTTTGAAAACAGCCTGGGCAACATAGTCAGACCATATTTTTACAAAAATTTTAAAAATTAGCCAGGCATGGTGGTGTGTGCCTATAGTCCCAGCTACCCAACTACTCAGGAGGCTGAAGCAGGAGGATCGCTTGAGCCCAGGAGTTTGAGGTTGCAGCGAGCTGTGATCGGGCCACTGCACTCCAGTCCAGCAATAGAACGAGATCCTGTCTCTTAAGAAAAACAACCATGTTCTGTATCTTATATCTTCTGTTACTATGTCTTGTTTTACTCTAAGCATTTTCTTGTTTAATCCATGTAGAATATAAGAGGACATGGAGTTGGAACAAAATTCCCTCCCCGGGAAAGGCAGGTGTTGCAGGACAGTGTGCTGAATGCCCTGTCCTTCCTTCTGTGATTTGCAACGTGCCCTCACCTGTGCTGTGGCTGGCACTTAATCTCCAGCGCAGCATGTTGGGAGGGGCCTACTGAGCGGGCCGGGCCAGGTGGGCTCTGCCGCAATGCGTGGATTGACGCCGTTACCTGGGAGCGCGTTCGTTGTGAAAGGCACGGTCTCTTCCCACACTCCTCTCTTGCTCCTCCACTCACAGACAGGGTGTGCAGCGTGACGCCCTGGCCAGAGCGGCCCCTCGACCTCAGACTTCCCAGCTCCAGAACTGTCAGAAATAAATCTCTGTTCTTTATAGATCACCCAGTCTTAAGTATTCCATTTTAGCAGCACGAAACAGACTATGGCAGTCTGAAACACACATACGTCTCGATGCTTTGTTCTGTTGCATGGTTTTATTGCTTTGTTTATCCTGCCCTAGTTATATGCTTTTTAAATTGCTGTAGCTGTGATATTATCTGATGTTCTGAAGAGCGAGTTCTTTCCCCTCATCTTTCCAGACAAGTCTTAGCATCTGTTAGTGTGTTTCCCAAAAAGCACAATTAAGATTTTATAGAAAATGTATTAAATTATAGGGTAATTATTGGGGAAATAACGTTTTTACAATATTAAATTTTAAATGGTCTTTGTTAAGAATAAAAATCTGTATTTCAAGTTGCCAAGTAATAAACTGAGACTGTATCATAGATTTTTAAATATAATTATTGAAATTTAACCTTTTAATATCTTTGATGTTTAGGAGAAATATAGCACTTACAATTTTCATATGCACACACACCAGCTAATCTTTCCTTAGTCTGACTGTCACTGTGGGAACCATGCCTGGGTTTCACTGCGTTGGGTGGCAGGTGCTTTGCACCCAAATCCTCTCCTTTTAGAGCAAAAATGCTCTTTCCCAGCTCCAGGAGTGTTTTCGGGGCTCACAGCTTCATCCTCCCCAGGAATTATTAATATACTCGCCAAAGGGAGCTTCCTTACCGAAGGCCAAGCTCTCCCCCTGGTCCGCGTGTGGGGGCAGAGGCTCGGCCCCTGGCCACGGCTGGGGCAGCCCTGAGGAGCCCCGCGCACCTCCCGTCTGCCGGCTGCCCCTCGCTCCTCCCAGGGGTGCTCCCCAGAGATCCCCCAGGAACTTCCTGCAAGCAGCTCCTGCTCTGTGTTTCCCAGGGGACCCTACCCAGGGAGGAGGCTGACTCTGAAGCGGGATTTGGGGCGGGACTGCCGGGCGGGAGCCGAGGACTTCACCACTGGTGGTAGCGAGCGCCCTGCTAGCCTGGCGTGTCGTCAGGGTGGTGCTGCTGGCGCCTTTGCTGGCGCAGAAATGGCGCAGGCACTGGCAGAAGGAAGGGGAGGCATCGGAGGGGGTGCAATGTCAGCCAGTGAAAGGCGGCTCAGCTCGGGGTCCCAGCTCCAGGCCCCCACGACACCACCCGGGCTTCGGTGCCCCTCCTCCACACAAGCTGCTTCCCAGGGATCGGCACCAAACAGCCACTCGGCCGCCTGCCCGTTGTTTGTGTGTAATAGAAACTCAGTCTATTTTATTTTTTTTGCATTGCATTGCAGCTAAAATTAGTATGAAATCGCATTTTCCAAATGTATTTTCTGCAACAATAGTCCCAAGAGATGCACTGAAGAAAAAAACGTTCTGTGGCCACCCAAACGTGGTGAGCGCTTTGCAGGATCTCCTCCTTAGGATTCAAAACGCGTATTAGCTGTTAACGGTTTGGAAGAGTTTTGCCACGAAGAAAACTGTCTATTTTAAGCCAGTGTTTCCAAACTTTAATTAAGCAACGTTTATCGGTGATCAGTGGGCACTTTTCGGAAAAGCCACAGAATGTCACTGTTTGAAACCGCACTGCAGGGGTGGGGGGAAGAGCGGAGGGTGGCGCGTGCGAGTCTCAGCGGGGAGCAGCCTCGCTGGGCTTCTCTGCGCCTGCTCCGTCGTTCTTTCTGCCCCGCGCATCCAGCGATGGCAGGTGACGAAACAGGTCCCCGCTCTCCTCTCATCGGGGTGGTTTGTGTCCGTCCACGCTCCCCGCAGGCCTCCGCGCTCACAGTCGGGAGCCGCCGAAGAAGTGGACGGTCCAGGGGACGGGGCGGCAGCGCCCGTGTCCTCGGGCTGGCGGGCTCCCTCTCTCCTGGCCTCGCCCTCCTCGCCCTGGAACTGGATCCTTAACTCGCTTTCCCGCCGCGCTGACTCTGCCCTGGCAGGGCCAGCAG
Source organism: Propithecus coquereli (assembly GCF_000956105.1). Classification (NCBI taxonomy): domain Eukaryota; kingdom Metazoa; phylum Chordata; class Mammalia; order Primates; family Indriidae; genus Propithecus; species Propithecus coquereli. The sequence goes on along the minus strand of NW_012151641.1, from coordinate 465,702 downwards.
AAGAGACAGGGGCGTCCTTGAGTCCATCCGTATCTGGGTCCCCAAGCTCCCGGGACCCCCCTTCCAGATCCCGTTTTCTTTTCAACAAATGCACACTAAGAGCCACGGGAAACCGCAGAGCCACGCGCGTGTGTTTGCAGCAGGGCTCTCCACGGCCGCCTGGGGGCTGGGGCTCCTCCACGCCTGGGGAGGACTCCAGGGAGCTGCTGCTGTGCCCAGCGAGGGGCCCCGGGCTCCGGGACCCTGGAGATTCGGGGTAGCACAACTCACATGGAACACATGTAGCGTCTCACGGGGAAAGAGAGGCCTGTCCCCAGGGCGGGGGTCGCTGCTCAAAGCCAAGATGGAGGGACACAGGAAGGCCCCCGGTCCCCTCGGACCTTCTGCAGCCGGCAATCCCTGGTGCCCAGGTGGGAACTGACGTGCTTCAAGGCACACATCCCGGAGAGAAGCGGAGACGGCTGCAGCGGGAGCCTCGGGACAGCCGCGCTCTGCGCGACCTCTGCCCAGGACACTCTCCGCGTCCACGGCCCCCTCCTTCAGGGCTCGGTCCCACTGCCACCTCCGTGGGCAGGTTTCCAGTCCTGGGCTCCCTGGAATCCCCCTGAAAATGCCGATGCCTGGGTCTCTTCCCGAGACGCTGCCTGAATGGTTCCCGGGTGTGACCCGGCCTCGGTTTCCAAAGCTTTCCAGATGGTTCTGTTGTGTGGCCAGGGTTGAGGACCATTATCCACAGGAAATCCCCCTTCCCTTGCCCTCTGGCCCCAGAAGGGTGGGGACCCCACCGTCTGTGGACCAGCCCCTGCCTGCCCCGCCCAGGGCCGCACAAGGCTCTAACCAGGGTGCGGGGCTGACGGGTGGGCAGGGAGGCTCGGTCTGGGCCCTGGGCTGCTGTCTTCTTCTTTGTGCAACGTCTGGAATCTGTGCCTCTTAAAGCTTTTAAGTTGAAAGAAATGTTAATTTACAGTTTTACTCTTCTTTGCCTTTTTCAATATTTAGCCACACCTTACAAAGGATTCTGAGATGTTTTCTTTTTTGCGTGGAATGTTCCGCACGCTGCTCATTCCCCGTCTCGGAAGGCTCCCCCCTCGTTCAGGTCTCCAACAGCCCACAGAGCCCGAAAAGGCACCTTGTGAGTAACAGACTCCTTTGCGTTGGCCTCGGCCTGCAAAGTCAGGGCGGCTCGTACAGTCTGTGGCGAAGAGAAATGTCTTTCTCACATCCTCCAACGAGCACCTTCCCAAAGCACAACAAGTGGAGAAAACATGTGTCATCACCATAAAATTTAAAAATATACCCAGCCAGTTGCTAAATATGATTTTCGTAATTACTGGAATATTCTTATTTTATGTTATTAAAGTTGGATTTTTAAATGAGTTTTTCTATCCCCTTGAGCAGTTTTTTTTTAATAATTGAATTCCTCTACAGTTTGATTAAACCCTTAACCAAGATCACCATGTATGAATGATAAAATGAAATTACTTTTAAAACCATAGTTGACTTCAGAATTTCCATCAATGATCTGACTTTAAAAACAGTTTATTTACTTAACAACTGAAGGAGAGGGGTAATGCCGCGTTCCACAACTGTCTGGGCAGACCCTCCCCCGCCACATCTCACACCCGCCCGCCTCCCCCAGACCCTCTGCCCTCCAACCACAGGCCCTTTGCACGTGCTGTTCTGTAGGCATCTCTGTGCTCCCAACATACCGCCATTTTACCATCCCCCGCCCTCATAGGGCCCTCATCCCAGGTGCTCCTCCCGCAGAGAAGACCTCCCGGACCGGCTCCCTCAGCACCGGATCCTTCCCTTTCAGGCATTCGGAACACTGGTGTGTGTTATTACGGTGGCGTCTGCCTCCATCACTGGACGGTAACCCTGAGGCCCCATTGCCACCGCGTGCCCCCAGGTGCCTGGCCCAGCGGGCGGTCAGCATGGACACGCACGAGGGGACGGCCACCGCAGGAGCTGCCTGACCCAGGAGCCAGGCGGTCGGGCTGCGGAGGAGCCGCACTTGGCCGCCGGCCTGAACTCCGCTCGCTCAGAAAGGCCGAGTGGGAGTTTATTTTCACGCACTCGCTCCGGAATGGTGACCTTCTGTCTGCAGGCGCCGTTTGGACCTGGACAATCTAAACTGCAGTATTGAATACACCCTCCAGTAGCCCGCACGAGGTGTGCTCTGTTACTTCGGGTTCTGAAAATATTACGTGATATTCCAATTTGAAAAGAATTTTCCTGTGAAAGGCTTTTCACACTCTCGCCCATTGGAAAGATTCGTGGGTGTGCGGCAAGAGCCCCGCTGCCCCGGGGGCCCGGGAGCTGCTCTGCACGCACTGGCCAGTCCCTCCCTCGGGCCCCTTCTCCCGGGCGGCCTCCCCTTTCCTCTGAGTCAGAGCTGGGACGGTGAGGAACGGGCAGGAGACCAGCTGCAGTAAAACCTGCGTAACCCCCGCCCGTGCTCTGCAGAGATCAGACCTGGCGGCGGAGAAGGAGAACGCCCGTGACCACAGGACATTGGCTGGTGATTGGCGATTGGCCGGGGATGCTCGGTGGGCCGGGGAGCTTTGCGAAGTTTGATTGACAAGGCATCGATTTCCCCATTTGTGCTCTAAGCGTCTTTTCCACGCGCTAAACAGAAACTCCCCTTGCAGACCTCCGGCTGGCAGCCCTGCGGGATGGGGTCTCAGGCGGCTGCGGCATCGTCCGTGCCGAGGACGGACTGAGATCACGTGAGCACAGGCGTCCCTGTGTGGGTCACTGCGGGCCCTGGGACCTGTCTTTACCTCCTCGTGGGCAGTGGGGCTCAGAGCCCTCCACGCCCTCCCTGGGAACAGGTTCCCTCTGGAGTTCGTCATGCGACTCGCATCGCGCAGTCTCCAACTGGCCTGAGCCGGACCGTGGAGCCGGCCTGACTGCCGTCCTGAAGAAGGTGGACTCCACGGGGCACACGGCCACCCCACCGGAGGAGCACCCGATTCCACCTGCAGGTGCGCTGCACCTCCTGTGCTACGCGGCAGGCCGCGGGGAGCCCGGCCGGGACGGCGGCTGCTCTGGGCGGTGGGAAGGCACCTGCAGCGTCACCCGCTGTTGGGGGCAGGTGGACTCCCGAGCAGCGTTCCCTGGGCAGACAGGAAGACCCTGCCCATGGGGTCCACAGACAGAGCCCGGCAGGCGGGGAGAGTGGAGGCCATAGAGGGGACGGGGGTCACAGGACAGGCAGCTGCGGGGACCTCTGGGGGTGCACTTGGAAGTCAGGCGGGAGGAGCCACCTTCTGAGTGGATCGACTCCTGCTCAGGGCCAGGCCAGCTGGGAGGCTGTCGGGGCAGTGGAGGCGCAGGGCTCTGGGAGCCAGACACGTGGACTGGAATCTGGGCCCTGCCTCTGCCTAGCTGGGTGGCCTCCTGCCCCTGTGTCCCCTCTGCATGGTGGGTGCCATAAAACCTTCCTGCAGAAGTTTACTCGGCTCACAAATGAGACATGTAGCACCCCGACTCAACCCAGCACCCCTGGGTCCCATGCCCGGCGTGCCCTGGGCACTGAGCTGGGGCTGTAACCGTCTCGATGGGGCGTGTGGCCGAGGACGGGTCAGCAGGGCCCATCCTCATCCCTGCCGGGTCTCTAGCCCCTCCCCCATCCACACAGCCCTGTCTCCTGCCCGCCTCCCCTCCGGATGCCTAGCCTGCCCCCTGAGAGGTCCTGAGGCCGCAGTGCCCGCCCGTGGGGCCGCGGCCTTGACCCCCAGCCGTCTGCACACTGAGTGAGCCTGGCCTGCACCTCCAGGCTCTCCCAGGCCCGCCCCTCTCCCATGCGTACCCCTCCCTGGGACAGAAACCAGCCCGTGAGGCCTTTCTGCTGTGCGGTCCGGGGGAAGGTCAGTGCCACCAGCGACCCACAGGGGCAGCCGGTTCCAGTGGGCCTCCAGTCAGCCCTGGTTCTGCACAGCTGGGCCACCACATTACAGACGAAGTCCCAGAAGGTGTCCCCAGCACCTGCCTCAGTGGGATGTCCCTCCACAGCCCAGGGAACAGCTGTCTGGTGGCTCGTGGACTTTCTGGAAGCGGAAATGCCAACACCGATGCCAACTCCTGCTTTGCTCTTTCCAAAGTTGTGACCCATCAGTGAAAACACCTACCTGCAACCCCTGTGCTGTGGCGTCAGCTTTCTGCCATGGCCGTAACAGGTTACCCCAGACTTGTGGCTTCAGCAACGCAAGTTACTCCCTTAGAGTTTCGTGGGTCAGAGTCCAGCACGGCTCTCCCCGTGCAGAGCCCGGGCTCGGGGGAGACGCTGTTCCCTGCCTTCTCCCTCTTCTTGGTGCTGCTGGAATCCCGGGACTCAGCCTGGCTGCCGTCCTGCTGGGGGTCACAGCTCTCTCTGTCTTCTCCTGTCTCCTTCTTCCTCCTGTGATTACCTCGGTCCTCCTGGATGGTCTGGGGTAATCTTCCTACTTTAAGGTCCCCTAATTAAGAATCTTAATTCCACCTGCTACCTCGATGGCTCCTTTGCGGTGAGACCTCACTCACTCACAGGCCCTGGGAGCTCGGCCGCGGACGGCAGCGTCCTGCCCACCACAGCTGTGAACCGTCAAAGACCAGCAGCAGAAGGATGCACACTTGACGGGGGAATGGGAGCACGCTCAGTGTTTTTGTGCAAACTTTTTGAACAAAAGAAAAGAATATAAATGAAATTATTTGACAGTCATATTTTAAGGATTTATACTACATGTAAAGAAAAAAAAGAAGATAAGCAAAAATCCCCATCTAAGATAAAGTCATCTGTCTAGATCTTTTGGCGTCAATAAATCAATTCTTTGTATAGGTGCTACAGAACTTTAATCATAAGCATTCAGTAAGGGACGACCCGTCATAATTCCCGATCACGAGCCCATCTATAAACCAGACCAGACTGCGTTTCCAAAGCCCTCATTCCCAACAGTTTTCTCACCTTTCCTGTGATGCAATGCCGCCCCCAAAACTCCAGGAGAGAGGGACAATGTGTGTGTGGCGGGGGGTGCTCAGGGGGCAGGATGACCAACCACCCGCTTACCTGGGACTGGGGTTCCCAGGACTCCGGACTGTCAGTTTTAAAACCAGGGAAGTCCCAGGTGCAGTGGGGCACTCACTCCAGGTCAGGCGTGGGAGTCCCCACCCGAGATAGAACGTCAGGATGCACGAAGTAGAGGATGCTTTGATTCTCCTGCAAAATGTGAGCACGTTTACCAAATGCTTATTGTACATACTTTCCCGTCTCCTGGGAGCCTCACTCTAACCCCTGAGGTCGTCACGTCTCAGTTCATGAGTGGGGAAACTGAGGCTCAGGGCCACACGTCTGGTGCATGGTGAGGTGGAGGGCTTGGCACAGGCCTGTCTGACCCAGAGCCACCCCCCCACCCCCCCACACTCAGAGCCTCCTTTCAAACGTCCTCAGCTACCAACCCGGCCCACCGTCCACCCACCAACCTCCACCGCGGCAGCCACAGAAGGAGACACTCAGCACAGCGCGCGTGTGTCTTACATGTGCACATGCGTGTGTGTGTGGAGGGGGACTGGGGGGGGTATATAACTGCACAGGAATTTTTCAACTCTCCTTTATTTAGATATTTTACGTAAGTCTTTGTATGATGAATACTCTCTGGCCTTAAGCTTTTACCACCAGAAACAAGTGCAACCGCTTCCTTCCCGAATCTGTTTGCATCTCGTATTTTCTATTTCCAGGCTCGGAGCTGGAGGCTGCGTTTACACAGCTCTGCAGACCCGGCGTTGAGCCGCCAGCACTTGCGCGCGTCTATTGGGTCTCCCTGGAACGTCTAAGACCTTCGCTGCAGACACTGCGCGTCTGAGGCTTATTTTCCTGCTGAAAATAAGCAATTTGAGTGAAATGCGTGTTGGATTTGAGGGGAAATAGATATAAATAAACAGAAAGGGGAGAAAAGCACCTAAATTGGAAGCTTAGAATAATGTACGCCTATTAAAAGAGTCTGGGAAATGCGCTGTATCTACTTAATAATCTTGGAGGTGGGAGCAGGAGGCAGCGGTCTCCACCGCATCAGCGGCTGACGTTATTCATAGCCAGCCCCTTATCAGCTCCCATCCAGCCGCGTATTTGCATTTTCTGGTACATTCTTCTTCCCTGCAAGCTTGTGAAGAAGGAGAGTTCCCGAACCACCTCACAGGCTGCACGGAGAGAGCAGAGCTGCTAACTGATGTGCCTTCCGCCGGGACTTCACTGAGGCCTTCGTCACCGCGACCCTACCGCGGGACCGTCTGCGAGGAGCGGAAACTCTCGCTCGAGGGAACAAGTGAGAAGCATGTCGGAGCGAGGAATCCGCACGGCAGCTGGGCTTCGGCGCGCAGCTCTGGGCCGGGGGTTACTCAGGTGACTTTGCCACCCCACCGTGGGGGCCACTGCCCCGGGGACCAGGCCAAACACCCACCTTCCCTCCAGTCCAGACGCCGGCACCCCCCGGCACTAGCCAGCCCACCCCCCGGCCCAGGGGCCATTTCCCGTGAGTTTCACTGACAGTTTGAAAAGCCCAGGTGTGTGAACACAGGCGCAGACACATCTACACACAGACACCCCACACATACACATGTATACACACATATCCATGCAATGCACATATACATATGCACACACGTGCACATGCTCATCCATACAAAAACACCCCACACATGCACACATATACACACATACCCATGCACATGCACATATATATATGCACACACATGCACACACATACACATATACACACTTATACATACACGCATACCCATGCATATACGCATGCACATATGCACACACATGCACACCCTCACCCACGCATATACACATATACACATATATATACACACATACACACACACATACACATACATAAACATGCACACACATATACACATATACACACATATACATATGCACACACATGTACACACTCATCCACACATACACACATGTACACATATACATAGGTACACACATACACACTGACACACATATATACACATGTGCATTGCACACACACACAGGCCCATGCACACATATACATATGTACACACACATATGCACACACTCATCCACACATATATACACACTCATACACATACACATATACATGTGAACACACACTAATCCACACATATACACAACTAACTTCTTTGGCACTGTTTCTATCTTCTCATTTTACCGGGTTCTCTCGTAAGAGGCAGGGCTCATTTTGGAGAAGGTGGGTCTAGCAGGTGTAGTCATCCAGACCTTACTGGGCTGAGTGACTCCAGGTCTCCATAACAGCCGGGTCCTTTGGCTCGTTTGACACCACATAGCCCTTATCAGACTGCAGGCCTCTGGGATCGTCCTGGTCTGCCCGCTTGTCCCCTCATGCTGAGTCTGCAAAGCACCAGCCCTCGGCACAGCCGTCCCTGCCGTGTGCGTGTGCCCTCACCGGGGCCTGCCGCCTCTGGGTCCAGGAGCAAAGCAACATGCCCCGAACTGGCTACTGCGCGGGAGCAAGGAGGCCGCGGGCCAAGCCACCTGCTCCCTGCTCCCGGTGTCACCGAGACCTCCAGGTGCAGAGCCGGCAGACTGGGATCAATTAGGAATTGTGATTGAAGCTAAATGTGATTAATTACATAATTTGAGCGATTCAGGTTTTAATTATAGTAAAATTGCACCACAAACCAGGGCACTTGGAAGGTTCCCCAGTGAAAGGCACCCGGGTAGGAAAGTAGCCTCTGCCGGCATCTGATTCTCGATTGGGTCACGCCCCTTGCTGCGCACCGAGCGTGGCCACCAGCTCGCACAGTGGCCACGCGACCTGCGTGCACGAAGCCTCGCTCACCACTTCTGAGGAGGGGGGCTTGGTCCTGCAGCCCAGGAGCGACCAATGAGGGCACCTGTTTGGGCGCAATCAGCCTGACTACACTGTCCTTGGCGTTGCCAACAGAAACCGGGGCTTTCCCCTCCCATCTGGGTCTGAGGTTGGGCTGCTAGAGGGCACCACGCCGTTGCATTTTCATCGAGGTAAGCTTACTCCGAACTCCGAGCAGCCACGTTTGTGCCCACACCTACGTGGTGCCCCCGAACTGCAGGCTGCTTCGAGGAACGGTCATGGGAGGGGATGATGTTAACCTCCACGTGATTAATTTCTGGCACAGTCTTGGAACTCTCTGGAAAGTAGGGCATTTACTCTGGCAGTGGCTTCTTATTCCTTAGCGTGTCCTCCAACACGGCCCCATGCTTTGATCATTGCACAACCTGGACTTGCTCCCGTGTCACTGAAGAGCAAGTGTGCTTGGGAATGAGCCCCCCGTGGGCTCTCTGGGGGTCTCCGTGGTGGGTCCCCCAGTGCATGTAACGGATGCGGGAGGAGCCCTGCAGCACCATCCCCCAGATCAGCACTCCTGGCCCCCTGTCCACTATGGTGGTCTCCACCCCAGCCCCCCGCCCTTCTAGGCTGCGTTCCCCGACGTGGCTGCCTCGGCATCAGCAGAGGGGAGCACAGAGGGGCCCTGTGCCTGGCACAGGCGCTGGCTGTGGGTGCTCAGGAAATGCCTGTTGACCTGGGTCCAGGTGCCCGGCCCTGGCTGCACCTGGCCCAGGGAAGAGCTGAGACCAGCAGCACGTGCACCGGCTCCAACGCACAGAATGACGCCCTTGGTTACCCCCCAGCTGGGCACTCACGTCCCTCCCATCTCCTGCCTCCCCAGCCTTGTGGGGTCCCCCTGGGGGCACAGCCCCGTCATCGCAGGCTGCTCCCACCCCGTCCTCCTGGCTCCCTTCTCCCCACCGGGCTCTGGCCCTGTCCCCGGAATCTTGCCCCGTGCCGGCTGTCTGTGCAGTGTCGTCTTGTTCTCGTGGGGGGCTCCCACCTCGGCCCCAGCATGGAGAGCTCCTTGGCCTTGCGCAAGTGACCAAGCCTCCGTGTCCTGGGGAGTGGTGGTGTCCGTGGCTGGCGTCCGTGGTGTGAGAATCCAGTCAGGTGGTGCGCAGGGAAGTGCCGTGATTCTACCACTCTGAGCAGACTTAGCACTAGCACTTTGCATTCTGTTAAATTCCCACCACCCCAGTACCTTCCGGACTGTGGCACCAGTAGCTCACAAAGGGAATCGTTCCCACCGTCAAAATAACAGAACGCCCCGTTATGGAGCCGTAAGCTTCCCCTGGTGCCCACGGCCCCTCACTCCGGGATCTGGGCACTCAGTTCCTCGTGCAGCTACAAAGACAGCTGCGAGCAAGCCGAGGCCTTGGTGAGGTGTCCAGTTAGAGGAACAGGGAGACCACCTTGCAAGCCCTGTTTCCAAGTTTTCGATATTGGGGGAGCCTTCCTAGACAAAGAGAAAGCGTGCACGACGGCTCTGCCAGGGCAAAGCCTCACGTTTGGGTTTCGTTCCCCCGAGCAGGACGTTTCGCCGTGCACCAGGGACTCCAGGACTGTAATCCCTTCGGTGTTTGCTGATTTGGCTTTATGTGAAAAAGACCTTCATAAATAATAATTACCAGCTTTGTTGATCTTCTTGCATCTCGATAAATCACAGGAATGGAGGACAGGACCCATCGGCTTTCACTTCAAGCCGTATGTTTACACTATCGGACCACTGTCGGCTCCAACCCCGCCCCCCAGCTCTACCCCAGCGTCCACAGCGCGTCTCTGTCGCTCAGCTGTTTTTTACGGGGTGAAATGAGACCACTAACCCCCCTATGGCCACAACAGGGACTCGGGTCTTACAGATCACTTGCCACAGGAGCAGAAGTACAAATATCGCCGTGCGAAGATTAGAGACGATGGCGTTGTAGGCACACACACTTCGAGATAATCTGAAGATACGTGAGACTCTTTAACCTCAGTCTACTCACTAAAAGATGAGCATTGCAGCCTCACCAGTAACAGCCCTCACGCAAACGGCCCATTGCTCCTCAGAATTCCCCTGCAGGAGGCTGACGTCCGAGACCCGATGGAATTCATCCCGCAGTAAAGCAATACTCCAGCAAATTATAGACAGTAAGTCTGATCGAATCAGTATTATTCATAAGCACATCGAGTGATAAAAAATGAAGAGTGCAGAAGCAGTGGGTGCTAATTGCTGACTCAGCCACTGTGCACGGGCCAGCTTGCTGAGCGCAGCGCTCTGGAAGCGGAAGGGGCTTCGGGCGTCTCCGGGCAGTGGCACCCAGAGCCCCACGTGGCCCGGGATGGACCAGCGCCCGCCTGTCAGGAAGCCTTCCGGCCTCCCTGCCTGCCCGGGGCCAGGTGCCTGGAAGCCAGGTCTGTGAGCCGACCAGACCCAGCACGGGAACGCGTCTCTGTTCCACTCCCATCCCGGGCGAGTGCAGCTGCGGGCGCTCATGCGCGCATCGGCGCGGTGCGTGGAACGGGCGTTGTCAGGTGGCCTCTGCACGTCCACGTTCTGAATTAGGTGTTGGGGGGGTCTTTGTATGCGCGTGGGCACATCCCGCCACTCTGCTCTGCCCCTTGCCCCCGAGCGGCCACGCCCTCGTTAGTTGGCCTGTTTCACCTGAGAGTACGTAAAACCGAGGGCTGAGTCTCACGCTGTCGAGACAGCATCAAAGCCCCACGCGAAGCCGGTGGTGGAGCGGCCGGGGGGTCTCCAGCCCCAGCAGCAACTCCCTCCGCTATCTTCGTGGTGCGCCGGGTCTACGCTGCTCTGTCGCCTCCGAGAGCAACGACCGGGGAGGAGACGCTCTTGCAGTCTCCGTATCACAACACCCCACGACTCAGCCCTCACGGGTCCACCGCCGAGTCCCTACTTGGAGCTTCACGCTCTTCCTCGCCGACAGAATCCACTGTTCTCAGGACCCACGTCCAGGCTGGAGACGTGGCCCCCACCAAGGGCGCCCCAGCACGCTTAACCAAACCCCCACCTTACACTGCAGCTTTCCGAAGGACGGGGAACCGGTGCGTGGGGACATGGGGACAGCCAGGAACCCTCTGGGCTGTGTGACATTTTATAGGGAGCATTCGCTGCTTTGAAACTGAGAATTAAGAACGCAATGTTGCAGGCAGAAGGTGCCTTTCCTGTGTGACAACCCGCTAGAGCCTCAGACGGTCCCCGCCGCTATCTCTTGCAGCTACAAACCTCCGCGGAATGTGGGATGCCTGTGGTGGGCGGCTCCTCTCGCTTTCACGCAGACCCTCGGGGCATTTCTAATCCAATGCTCCTGGTTTCTGAAGCCAAAGGGATCCTTTTGTGAAATACAAACAGCTTTTGAGTAACTCCCAGGCCCTGCAGACCCGTCCCTGCCACCCCTGCAGCCTCAGCCATGCCCTCCTCCCCCGACAGCCCCACCCTCCCGAGGCTCCTTCTTCTGTTGGGACCAGACGGACTGTGCCTGCTCCGACAGACGGACTGTGCCTGCTCCGACCTCCCGATCCTGCGGCCTCTCATCTCACCTCACCCTCCACAATCTTCAAAATCTCGACTTCACTGTTGCTTCCTGCTGAGCATCTCCCTGACCCCAGCCCAGGGAAGAATCCCCCCTGAAGTCCCGAAGGAACCTGGGCGCCCACCACAGCCCCGTCACTGCCTGTTTGACCGTCCCCTTGGCTGTCTCTGGGCACTGTTTCCTGGGGCTGCTGCAAGGAGCTGAGCGGCTTGAAACAGTGCGAACGCAGAATATATTTGCTTAATTATTAATATCGAAGCACAGCAGGCATGCCGGTGAAACGCGACTACGGGTGCAGGAAGCATGCCACGAAGCCAACGCTAATATTCCTGCAGCACGCCCTGCGCAGAGCCAACCCAGCCCACCCCAGCCTCCAAACCCCACTCCCCCAAACCCCCCACCCCTGACCCGAGGGTACATTGATGCAGTCCGGCTGAAAGAAAACTCTAGTCTCCCAATGCAAACTTCAGCTCTCACAGGGAGCGCAGTCTGCTTGCATTTCTCACGTCGCACGGAAAGAGCATCTCCTAAAAGGCTGTGCTGCCTGTGCACTGAGAATCTGTCCCGGGCAGGCCACGACCCAAACACTCTCTCAAGCAGACCAGGTTTTATGAGCAAAGAGTCCACAAGAGCAGCCAGGATCCCGGGCACAGGTGCTGCCTGGGAGGGGACCATCTCGGGGGAAGCCAGGGAGAGTTTGCCAGCCAAGCTGCACACAGGATCCCCAAAGCTGGTGAGATGCAGAAGCCGTGAGCACAGCCAGCGGGGAGGAGAACAAAATGTGACTCTGAAGCCGCACACCCCTCAGCACACCCCGGCCTACTCAAGTTCTGTTGTGTGGGCTCCTCTGGCACTGCTGGGTGTTCCAAAGCTGAGGATACTCTGTTCCCTGGAAACAAGAGAAATGCTCAACAATTAGCTGTTTGGTACAGGGGGTGGGGGGGAGTGCGCATGAGGGTGAGATGGATGGTTATTGAGTAGATGGAGGGACACTGGCTGGATGGAGGGATATTGGCTGGATGGAGAGACATTGGCTGGATGGAGAGACATTGGCTGGATGGAGAGACATTGGCTGGATGGAGGGATATTGGCTGCTGGATGGAGAGACATTGGCTGGATGGAGGGTCATTGGCTGGATGGAGAGACATTGGCTGGATGGAGGGATACTAGCTGGATGGAGGGTCATTGGCTGGATGGAGAGACATTGGCTGGATGGGGGGACATTGGCTGGATGGAGGGATACTAGCTGGATGGAGGGTCATTGGCTGGATGGAGGGACATTGGCTGGATGGAGGGACATTAGCTTGACAAGGATCATTGGCTGGACCCAGGGTCATTGGCTGGGCTTTTCTCTCTAGTCCAGACACCATCCTGAGTACCAAGATGAAGAAGATGTGACCTCTGCCCTTGGGACCTCTGCACCCAGCTGAGAACCAGGCCAGGGTGTGTTCGAAGAGCCGGCCCAGCAGGCCCTGCAGGCTACGCAGAGAGCCTGCCCGTGGCCGTGTGGAGGAGGGGCCGGGGATGCCGGAGGGTCAGGCAGGGAGCCAGTCACCATCCGACCAAAGGTCAAGGCCTGGCCGCTGGGTAAGGGGCGGGGTCAGGCCACGTGGGTGAGGAGCCCCCGCGCTGCATCACCGCAGGGAGACGCCGTGTGCCCTGGAGGGACGGTCAGTGTCAACCTGGCAAGGCCACCAATTCCCGACGTCAGTCAAGCGTTACTCTGGTTCTGTGAGGAGTCGGGGTGGGATGAACTAGGTGCCCCCCAGCGTGGGTGGCCTCATGGCTCTCCTGAAGGCCCGCGGACAGCGAGGAGGCTGGATTCCCAGCGCAGAGAATCCCGCCTCGGAGCTGAGACATCCGCTACCCTCCTGCCTGCGGGCTCACACACCAGCTCCTGCTCCTCTCCAGACTGGAACTCGCGCCCACGCCATCGCTGTCCGGTCCCCAGTGCGCCGGCCCAGCCGGGTGTCTCGGACTCATCAGCTCCACGGTGTTGTAAGCGGTCCGTATGTCAAATCTCTCTCTATGTATAATGTGGGTCCTATATGTGTGTGTGTATGTGTACACACACACAGTCGTCCCTCAGCGTCCTGGGGACGGTTCCAGGACCTCCTGTAGGTAACAAATCCACAGGTGCTCCAGTCCCTTACATGAAAGGCTGCGGTATTTGCACGTCACCTGCCCACGTCCTCCCGTCCACTTCAAACCCTCCCTGGGTTATGGACAATACCTGACAGGATATAGATCCTGTGTGATCAGTCCTTACACTGCGCTGTTCAGGGAATAACAAGGAAAAAGTCTGTGCATGTTCACTACGGACACAATTTTTTAAAATAATTTTGCTCTGAGGTTGGTTGAATTTGTGGATAGAGAACCCACGGGAACAGACACACACACACACACACACACACACACACACACGCATGTCTATCTGGAGAACCCCGGCACGCTGGGCCACCTCCTCAGAGGGCATCTCACTGTCTGCATGGACGACACAGTCCCATGGCCCTGACCTGAGAGATGGCCCAGGGATGATTTAAATGCTTTACCTGTATGATTAGGAATGGATCATAATGTTAGATTTTATCTGCAAATATGACTTAGAAAACTAAAGAAGCTGATTCTTACAGCAAACTGGTCCTAGATCCCAGATGTCAGATAAGTCTGGAAGCGGGACAGGCAGGGAAGGGCATCCAAGGGTCGTGGGCCCTTGGACAGGGCCGGGATGGTGGAGGACAGTGGGGTTGGGAGCCGTGAATGGCAGAAGAGGATGGTCCGTGGGGGTTCTAGAGCTGTGGCCCTCTAGCATGGCGGAAATGTGCTGCTCCGAGGCACACGCACTGCTGTCCGCGCCCGAGTGCCGCTGCGCTCCTGCCCTGCTCGCGTTCTGTGGGACCGTTTCATTTCCCGCCATGTCCTGCCACGCCTGCGTTCATTTATTCACCCGTAAAGCAAAGCACTCAGCGCCATTTCCCGACTGACGCCTTCGCCCTCTCCACTCTCTCTGTGTAAACTCCTCGAAGCTCCTGGGCCGCACGGTGTTTGCTGAACACTTACAAGGCGGGGGACAGTTCAGCCACAGACAATTCCTGTGTATCAAGTCACTCTTAATATTGATCCCAGCCTGTTAATGACTCTCGAAATCTACATCAAACACTTCTGCTGCGAAGTGGGCAGATCTGTGAAAGGACGGGCTGTCTCCTATGTATAAATGGTGCTAGTGGGCAGGGGGTCGTTTTAATCTGACATGGGACAGACGTGACAGGAGTTGCTGTCACACGTAACCCCAACCCTAACCCTAACCCCTAACCCCAACCCTAACCTTAACCCCTAACCCTAACTCTAACCCCTCATCCCTAACCCTAACCCCTAACCCTAACCCTAACCCCTCATCCCTAACCCTAACCCCTAACCCTAACCCCTAACCCCTCATCCCTAACCCTAACCCCTAATCCATAACCCTAACTCCTAACCGCAATCCCTAACTCTAACCCCTAAGCCCTAACCCTAACCCTAACCCTAACACTAACCCTATTCTGTCGTCATAATGGGGCACTGGCACCCTTCCTCACGCTGATAAAACGATGACGCTTTCTAGTCGGCTGAGCGTCGGTAAACATGCCACTGACGGCCAGAAGAAACAGTTCAGCACTAATTGCATTAAAAGTGAGGATTGTTTTTGTAATTGAACGATGTTCCGTTACTGTAGAGAGTCGGTCTTGGCAGCTTTGCCGGGAGGTGAAGCTGTAGCTGCCAAGCACCTGTGGCCATTGGCTGCCAGAGGGGGCTCCCGGCTATGCAGGGAGCCGCCACTGAGCAGAAAGTGAGGCTCAGGACTCTGTCCCGGCGCAGTGGTGTCGCCATTACTCCACACTGTGAAAATGCTGCGCCATAGCCGGGGGGGGGGGGGGGGAGATGCCGCAATCTGGACGCTGAGGACCCCATGCGAGGCCGGTGCGCCGAGGCCTGGAGAGCCCAGCAGCGCCTGAGCGGGTCCAACACGGGTCCCCGAGGGCGGTACCGGGCCGCCGGGTCTGGGCAGGAGCGCGAGAGCTTAAGGCCCCTGCCAGCACGCAGCTCAGCCCTTCGCCCAGGACGCGGGTGTGGGGTTTGCCGCAGCAGGGACCGCAGTGGTGAGGACAGACCCTGTCCCCTCCTGCTGCACGGTGACGCCCCCACCCAGCTCACAAAGGAGGGTCTACGCGTCCCTGAAGGGCTCACTGAATGAGAGGGAGACCCGCGAACGGAGCGCGTGCAGCCGAGTCCCGCTGGCCGTTTGGAACCGCGCGCCTCTCTCGCCAAAGACGCCTCTTGGAAGACCCCGAATCAGGCCGACGCCCCCTGCTCAGCGGCCTCCCCATGGGGGGTGGGGGGGTCGTGCTGCCCGGTGACAGCGACTTCACTTCCAGAGAATCTCCCACGTCTCCAAATCAAAGCAGACCCCCCTGCTCCCCACTCTCCCCGCCTGCCATGCGTGACTTTGAGGTCACTTAACCGAGGGTCGACAGCAAACTGACCTCCAGAGGTCTTCGGTTTCTGGGTGGGAAGGACTGCGGTGTCTGACTCGCAGAGGAAAGGAGGGGGGCCTGGGTTTCGGGACAGGAAGGCGGGAACTGCCGGAGGACAACTCTTAAGCGTCTGAGCGTGAAAAAGCGCCCGTGTAAGACTGACTGCGCGTCCCACTTTGACTATTTTGGGTTCGGCTCTCGGGCGTCACAGCACCACGGCCACGTCAGGAGCTGGGGAACTTCCTGTTTGGGTCCCTGCAGCAGCGTCCGACATGGTGACGCAGAGCTTGCAGCTTGGCGTGAACAGTTGCTACCTGCTCCCACAGCCGCTCCGCTGTGGGGCACGCACTGGAAGGGGCCATCGTGCCGGCACCTCACCCCCAAATCCCTCACTGGGGACAGAAGGTGCAGGATGGATCCAGTCTGCAGAGGTCATAGCTGGGGCAGGGGTCGCAGCTGGGGCTGAACCCAATGGCACCCGGTGGCACCCCCAGTGGCCTCCCTGAGGGAGGCCGAGGCACAGTGGGCTGCGCCCACCTGCAGAGTGACGCCGACCCTTCCCACTGGACTCCCAGGCTGACTGTGACCTCCAGCAACCTGGATGGGACAGGGAACAGGACGGTCACCTAAGAGCACAGCCGACGCTCGGAGGGATCCCGGGAGTTTAGAAAATGACAATTCCAGCCGTTGGTCCCATGTCTCACTAGGGAGCCTTGGCCAGGTGGGAGGGGCCCCCAAAGCTCAGAGCACAGTGACGGGGCTCTGTAACGACAGGTGCCTCCCACCCTCCAGACGCACCCCCTCCTCGAGGGCCCCCCGGGTCAGGGAGGCATCGACTGCTCCTCTCCTCTGGCCGTCCAGCAAAGAAGAGCCGGGACCGCAACATGGCGGGAAGCGCCTTCGTCCTCTGCACCAAGTACACCGCGTCCTTCCCCAGCCCCCGCGGGCCCCACTGCCAGTCCCAGGAAGTGTTTTCTCTCCGGCAGCCTTTGTGTGGGTCTTGGGGGGATCCATGCTGTGGCCGATGTCACAGAGAAGCTGAGACTCAGAAACCCAGCCGCACTCCCTGGGACACAGAACAGGACGGATAAATGGGACAGTGACTTTGGAATTTCATATTAATGTGTGGGGCTGTGAATACTAAATAATATGATGACTTGGCTCGAAATGCAGATTTTCTTCCTGGAAGCGGCAATAAATAACATGAAAACATTTTACACATCAGAAGCCTGGTCTGTGAGCAGCATCTGAACAGGTATAAATGGCGTTTCCTGCAGGAGCAGAGAGCAGCCCAGGCCCCGGCGTGTGGCGGTGGGCGAGGCCCCGGGACGTGCAGAGAAGGGGTGGCGGGGTCCTGGGGAGACCCGGCCACGGCGGGCGGCATGGAGGGTGCAACCCCTTCTCTCCAAGGAATGGCTGGCCCGGGGTCCTCGGCGTCTGGAGAGGCCGCTCTGAACGGGACGGGACGGAGCTGAGGGACGTCGGCACTCACGTTCCCGCCGAGTGACGCTCCCTCTGCCCACCCCCGTCCCAGCTCTCTCATGCTGTAACAAGCGTCCTTTCTGCGGCATATTTAGTGTGGCACTTTTTGCATTTTGTGCTTTTGTTGACGATTTTGCTGCTTCACTGACCCCCAAGCATAGCGCTGAAGTGTCACCTGTTGTTCCTGAACGCACAAGAGGCCGCGATGTGTCTCACAGAGGACACGCACCGGTTGGAGAAGTCCCGCGTGTGAGCATCCGTGCTGCTGGCCGCGAGCTCAGTGCTGCTGAGCCAACAACGTGCAGCGAATCAGGTGTCCTTGAACTGCTGTAACATAAAACAGGATCACGCACACATCTGTGGGCAAGACGGCGGTGACCAGAGGCCTGAAGGGACCAGCCCTGCGCTTCCCTGGGGAGCAAAGCTCCAGCGTTCGCCAGCTCCGCGCTCACGGGGACTCGACAGAGTGAACTCTGGGAGTAACGAGACGCCCCTGTAGCTGGAACGGGGGCCTCTATCCCCAGGTGACGCCGTCACGAGCAGGTCAGGAGAGCACAGCCGAGCATCCCGGGGCTCCTGGTCTGAGACCTGCTGCAGTCAGGGGGACTCTAGTCTTGAGGACCTACTGTGTGCCGGTGCCCGGCCAGTCCTCCTCCTCAAGTCATCTCATTCACCACCAACAACCCAGAAGCTGCGTCATTGCTCTCTTTTAAACACAAGGGACAGAAGTCCAGAAATCACATGGCTGAGAAACGAGCGACAGTGGAAACCCAGGCCAGCCCGTCACGGCCAAGGTCCACGGCCCAAGGCTCTGCAGGGCCGGGAGGCCTGCCACGCGGCGCATCTCCAGGTGCGTTAGGGGACAGGCAGGAGACTCAGAGACCTTCAGGAACCCCCAGTCGCGGGGGCCGTGCTCGGGAGTGGAGCACACAGGAGGGCTGGAGTGAGAGGCCTGGGATGGGGCGCCCACCTGGAGAAGAGCCCCCACCTGGAGAAGAGCCCCGATCGGCACTTTTGGAAAGTTACATGGAGAGGCGTCCTCGGAGGGAACTGCCCCTGCAGGGCAGCGTTCTGGCTGGCATTCAAGGCCACACCTAAGACAGGCCTTTGAGCTGCGCAGGAGGAGAACGCTTGCCCTGGACTCTGTGCTCTTGGCACCTGTTTGGGGAACTTCCAGCGGATGAACACTTGGTGAGGGGACCCCCGGGGCCTCGCGGAGGCGGGGGCTGGTGTACACCGTGCCTGCGGGAGGCGGGCCATCGTCGCTCCTGGGCAAAGCGGGAGCCGGGAGAGGGGGCCCGAGGAGCTGCAGCGGCCGGAGCCCGAGGCCTCGGACGTCCAGGGCCACGGTGGGGCACCAAGTCCTCCATCAACCATCTGGGGACCTCCTGAGCCAACCCCAGCACCTTTCTGTGCTTCCACTTTCCCTCTGAGAAACAAGGGTGATGGGCGTGCTCTTGCAGGAAGTTGTTAACAGACAGAAGGACACCCCAGACTTGCGGACGTCACACAGAGCAATGCTGGCTATGCGACGTGTTCAGCCTGCATCCTCACTGCTCTCTGCTTTCGTGGCTGTGGTTCCTGCGAATTCGCCCTAAGCTCTGCAAGCTCAGACTCCACCTGGCATTACAGCCCCAGGAAACAGACACCCCTTTAGGAATCGCGGTACAGAGATAATCTGACTTAACTCCTGCCTCTAGGTGGGGATTCGGCGGATGAACTGTCTCCGCCAACCCATCACGCTTCCTTGCCAGACGGCCATTATGGCCACTCCACAGCTATGCCCGTGTATGTCTCATTTTAATGGTTAACGTTAAATCAAAGTAGGGTAGTCATGAAAATGCAGGTGACAAGTATATCAATAGGAGATAAATTTGTGATGAGAGCTACACAGCCTCATTTAAAATTAATCCATAATAATGAAGCACTTAAACATGTTTCGCTCAATAGCGCCGGTCGTCTAAACAGCCCAGAGGCTTGAGCTGTGCCCTGACGCCGAGGCTGGGCAGCCTGGAGTAGGAAGGAAGCTACAGTGTGAGGGGGGTGCTCATGGAACATAGGTCCAGACGCAGACTCGGAACCCCAGGACTGGCCCCAGCACCCCAGGACTCCCCTCTGGAGACGGCTCTCGGTGGCCGATTGGTTCTTGGCAAAGTTGATCCAAGTTCGGTGGGGTTGCTCTGAAAGGGAACGTCTCTCTGTTACTCACTACGACGGTGCCCGTGATGTTGAATATTTTAATCAGGTCCAAAGCTTCAGGGCAATTACAAACCAAAGTCGCAGTCCGTTTTCCCAAGTGGGAACGGGGCTTGTTATACTTTGTCTGCAGAGAAATCTCAAGACTGACGTGGGCAGAGAAGGAAACTCAGCTAATGCAGATTGTGTCCAGGGACGATCTTGGAGGATCACGTGCTTCGGTGGGAAGGGCGTGGGGAGAGCTTCAGGAACCTGGTTCCAGCCTCATCCTTCCTGCACGGGGCCCGGGGCACGTGGGTGGTGAACCAGCACCCTAGGCTCACAGGGTCGTGGTCCCTGCGTAGGATGTGACCTCTGTAACGTCCGCCTCTCTCTGGGGCTATGAGGGTCAGACGAAAGGCCACGGGATGGCCAGTGACGTTCGGTTCCTTTGCAGGAAAGCTGTCCTCTCACCCGGCCTGCAGGGAGGACCACGTGGAAGTAACAGGACTTTATTCTCACAACCTCGGCCCTTTTGGTCCTGAACTAAGAGGAACCCACTTGCCATGGGTTGAACTGTGTCCCCAAACAGGCATGTGGAAGCCCAGACCCAGGTGCCTTTGGAAGTAGGATCTTGCAGACATGATCGAGTTAATATGAGGTCACGCTTGGTTAGTGTGGGCCCTGAATCCCCCGGCTGGCTCCTGACAGGAAGAGGAGAGACACAGGGACACGCAGGGCAGAGGCCCGGGAAGACGGAGGCAGACACAGGAGTCACCCTGGGGCTGCCGCCACGACAGAGCCGGGGGACCCGGAACCAGCCTCCCTCTGCACCTCCAGAAGGACAGAACCACGGTGCCACACCACCCAGGAGCAGAGACGGTGGCTGAAGTCCCCAGCACGCCGCTACAGGGGCTGCCTGGATGCCGTCCTTTCTCAGACTTTAACACGTGCGTCACAATCAGCAGCTGATTCAGCTCTGACTTATCCGATAGCCCAAAAGCAGCACTCAGACGGCAGGTCACCGGGTAAAGCCCCTGTCCCATTCTACATGGCCATCTCAAAAGCAGCTCGCCTGGTAGTGACGCCCGTGTAAACGCAAAAACACGTCCATGTTCCGCTCCCAGGACAAGACGCTTCAAAGAGCATCGCCGCCGGCGCCTTCCTGCCCATGCTGCGGCATCTCAGAGCTCGGGGACAAGGGCCTGTCCCGAGCACAGGAAGAACAAGACTAAGTTTTCACTTTATTATTCATGAGACGGTCGCTTTGCTTCACGCGTCACCTTTCCGGAGAGAGAAATGTCTGTGAAATGCCCGAGCAGGCTCGGCTGCTTCTCCTGCAGGCGAGGACGTGAAACCTCCGCGTGGGGCCAGGAAAGGGGAAGCTGTAATTGAATTTTATAAAAATTAATTTCATTACAAGGAAACTTCAAACACGTGTTCAGCAGGAGGGAAATTCGTTTCCAGTGGTGAGGAGGGGACGTGATAGAAATTGGAATGGACGTGAACACCAAGGCAACGCGGGTGGCGCCAACCAACACTGCGGCTAAGGGGCCCCGAGGGCTGGCGCCGGGCAGCGCCAGAGGTGAGCGACCCCGCGAGGAAGTCGGAGATTTGCGGCTCCTCAAATGTGGTCTCTGAAATCCTGTTCCTGGGGCCTGTGCGCTCCCGGGTTCCACAGCCCGACTCCATCTTACATTGGCAACAGTGGGACTCTTCCTTCAGGGTAAAACTACATAGCGATTACCCCGGGCATGCTGTCTGTAGGTCTTCAAATTAAACTGAGATGCTTGTCAGCCTCTGGGGGGCCGAAGCCACCACTGTCTCTGGGAAGCGCTCCTGGCTGCGTGGTCCTCTGTGTCGAAGCTCCCACGCCTCCAGGTAAGAGCCTCCGGGATGGGTGGTCACACTCACATCCCGGTCCCATCCCAGACACTCCAGCGCAGCGGTTCTGCGTGTTTCTTCCTCCTAAAGAAGAGTCGCAAACGTTTTCTGTGAAGGACCAGAGGCGAGTATTTCAAGCTCTGTGGGCAGGTGGCCTCTGCTGGGTGCGAAGTCAGCCACGGACAGCAGGTAAGCAGAAGGTGTGGCCACGTCAGGTGGAACTATTTACAGACACTGCAATCTGAACGTCACACGGTTTGCTCAGTGTGAAATGTCATTCTTCTTTTGAAATTTCCAACCTTTTAAAACATAAAGTCCATTCTTACATTGTGGGCCATACGAAAACATGTGGCCGGCCACGTGACCCTGGTCATGACTGTCAAGCCCCCAATAAATCATTTTCTGGGGACCTTGGCTTCTGCTAACTTCACTGGCTCTCAGCCATGTTTAATAACTAACTGTGCGACACACAGACACAGCACCCAGAGACCCACGGGGCACACGCCAGACAGGCACAGGAGGTGTTAGCCGTGTTGCTGTGGGTTCCAGGTGGCCTGGTGACAGGGGTCTGAGCAGCCCTGTTCACTGACCGAGTGGCTGCTTTGGAAGAGCCTGGCCTCCGCCAGGGAGAGGCTCCCACTCTGTGGTCAGTGCAGCGTGGATGGGACTCTCGTCCTACACCGTGTCGGGCGTGTCTGCAGCCATAAGCAAGATGCCTGGGGCCTGCCCGTGTCCCTCTGTAGCTGCCCAGCTGCACCTCAGCCTGCTGAAGCCCCTGAGCTTTCCCTCTGGGACCCCCAGCCCACCCCACTTGTCAAGACTGTCCTCAGCCGACTCACCCCCAGGACACACAGGGACTTGGGGGTGCTGAGCTCATGGGCCCCACTCCCGCCCCCTGCTCCCCCTGCTGCGTGCGGGCGCAGTGGACCGGCAGACAGCAATGGCTCTAGGCACAGGGCTGGGCGTCACTGCAGCATAGTGCAGAGCAGACAGGCTGGCTTCCCATCCCTCGAGGGCTCACAGATAAGGGGGGTGGGGGGTTAGGGGGCTGAGGCGCAGCCAGGGGCCATCAGGGTGCACTGAGAGCCCCATTTCAGCAGGACTGTGGGAAGGTGTGCCCACCTGAAACCCAGGGCCAGACAGCCCCCAGGAGAGAGGACAGACAGCCCGAGGCCTACAGGGTGAGTGGAGCTCACACGGGGGTGGGGGGAAACGGGGCTCATGGAGGGGTGGGTAGGGGAGGGGGAGGGAGAGTTGGGGGCTCATGGGGAGAGGGCAGGAGCGGGGGTGGGCTCACAGGGGGAGGGGGTCAGGCAAGTACTCTCTGCATAGACAGGAGTTGAGGAGACCGTAGCCCATTAGCAGTCCAGCCACGGAACAGCCAGCAGTGCAGCCCTTCACGCCACGTGACCCACCATGGCCCTGAGCAGGGAGCACAGGGCACGGACCGGGGTTTTGTCTCACCCTCGACTCGGGCGTGTGGATCAAAGCACAAGGGCAGACAGAGAAGTCAGATGGTGACAGGAGGACACATCGGGCCGAGCACTCCCAGGAAGCAACAGGGCCTGGTTCCCCACCCCGAGGGGCCTGCAGAGCCCAGAGAGCCCTGGAGAACCTGGACATTCTGTAGAACACTAGAGAATTCCATAGAACCCTGGAACATCGTGGAGAACCCCGGAGAAGTCCATGGAACCCTGGAAAACCATGGAGAACCCCGGAGAATTCCACAGAACCCTGGAAAACCGTGGAGAACCCCGGAGAATTCCATGGAACCCTGGAACATCAGAGAATTCCACAGAACCCTGGAACATCGTGGAGAACCCCAGAAGCCCTGGGTGACCTGGGGACCCTGGGGAACGGTGGAGAGCCCCGGAGACATGGGACCACAGAGGTCACCGAGATCTTTCGCTGGGTGTGTTTCTCCTCCTGACAGGCTCCATAGCACGACCATCTTCCTTAGATGTGTAAACAGTTTGAAAACTATTCTTTGTTCATCTTTCCAGAAAGATGTAATACCTCACGGCACCCAGTTGTAAAAAGTGGCTCTGAGGCCTGCACTCCACCCATTCCAAGAAGATGACCTATCGGAGCGTGGCCGGTGACGAGGAGGCTACTGTGGAAACAGGCTGCAGAAGAGCTGGCGCCCCGGCAGGCACGGCCTCGGGACCTGCTTTTACAGGGACGGCTGCTTCTCCCGCCCCAGGGCGCCGGAGAGGAGGGACGACAGTGCGGGGCCTCGGCAGATGGGCCTCGGCGATGGGCCTCGGCAGATGGGGCGTGCGGCCCTGGAAGGCACAGGGAGTTTCATTTTCTCACTTATCCCCCCTAAGATGTGTCCCCGATGGTCTGTGAAGGAAGAAACAGACAGGACCACAGTCAATTTTCTCACTCAGCTAAAAAGATTGGGGAAGAGGCAATGAGAACTCTCAGCTTGTATTTCTCTTTGAGCTTAAAAATTAGTTTACTAAGCAAACATTTAATATTCTCATTGGCTGAGAAAATGGAAAAAAGAAAGAAGAGCCAGTAAATGAATCTGACAGCTAGAAAAAGTTGTCTTAATAACCTAGTTTGAGTAAACGTCCTGAGAATGCTTTTAAAAAACTATAAACATGAGGCATGGTTCTACTCAGACCCATTCTCTACACGTTGCGTTGCCGCCGCCGCTAAAATGACTTCCGGCAAGTGCATTTTGGGAGGATGGCACTTACGCTGCAAATGACAAGCCTGGGTTTCCTCCTCTGCCCGTCTACAGGTAGCGCAGGCGCCCTTGGAGGAAAGTCTGTCCTTCCTCAAGGGGAACCCAGGGTGGCATCTGCCCATCACCCCCAGAGAGCCTGAGAGAGCTTCTCAGCACGCGGACATCCTTGCGGACAGGCAGAGCTGGAACAGCCAGGGGGACGTCCTGTGTTCAGCTCCCTCCTGTCCTGGTGTCCCCAGCTGGGGACTGAGGGGAGCTGGCTGCAGCTCTGATTTCCACAGGACATCGGTCTCAGACCTGGGCTGGCGTTTCCACAGTCAGGGTCTCTTGTAATCTGCAGGAGCCCCCTTGACGCCGGTGCCAGCGCCAATCCCACGTAAGCAAGGCTGCCGAGCTGCAGAGCTGGGCACTGGCCGCGCCACGCAGCTTTGAACTTGAGCCTTAGACGGGCTAAAAGGCTGAGATGGTTAAAGAAAAAAAAAACTGTGGCTTTAAAAAATGAGCTAATATACATAGAGTGCTTCGACCAGTGGCTGGGACATGGTCAATGCTGTCTAAGTGTTAGTTATTCAAACTAAGGCATTTGAGCCAATATTATACGTTTTCAGTTTAACTTTCCCAGGACCCATTTGAACGATGAAGCCATTTGTGCATACACTAATCAAGAGAAGAACGCTTCCTTCCAGCGTGAGCTTTTCAAGATACAAATGATATTTTACATTCTTGAAGATAATTCTCCCAGATCCTTCCTTCCTTCCTTCCCTCCCTCTTTCCTCTTTTTTTTTTTTTTTTCTGAAACATCCAAAAGGAGCTGAGTTGTGTTGAGTTTCGGTTTGCTGCTGAGGCAGAAGTGTCTTCACCAGCAGTAACGCAAATACGCGGGCTCACCGCAGGTTTGCCCGCCCGAGTTCTGACCTCTGCTCTTCCACACGGACAACTGAGGTGGAGCCAGTTACTCATCCGCTTTGAATCCCAGTTTCTTGTTCAATAAAATGGGAGTAAAAGAATGCTTTCTGTGTATTTATATAGCACCATTGTATGTGTCGGATTCCAAACTCACTCTGGATGATTGGCACCCAACACTACATGAGCCCTGAGGGGCAGGTGGAGACGTCCCTAACAAAGAAAATGTGCAGACGTGCCTGTCTCCGAGGGCTGAGTGAATAAACTCGAGAGAGGGCTGCCCTCTCCCCTGACTGCCCAAGAAGAAGACGGCTTAGACCCCTTTCTCGGGCAGCGGTACACCCTGAGGCCATGTCCACGTGATGCCTGTCACGTTCTTTCTCCCCTGCTTCCCATCCTGCTGTTGCTTCTTTAACTCCTTAGATCCCTTCCCTACTTTTTACCTACTAGGATTCCACTGTCAGCCTAGGGGAGCTCCTCTAGCATGCGGGATGTATGCTGGGTCCTTATCCTCATAGAACCTGTTGATGGTGTCTTCCACGCCAAGGTATTTCTAACCGTTTTGTTGGATGTATCCTTGGTCCCTATCCTAATAGAACCTGTAGCTGTTGTGTTTCATGTGAATGTATTTCTAACCATTTTATTGGATGTATCCTTGGTTCCTGCCCACTAGAACCTGTTGGTGCTGTCTTTCACGTGAATGTATTTCTAACGATTTTATTGGATAAATCATTGGTACCTATCCTAACAGAACCTGTTACTGTATGTTCCACGTGAATGCATTTCTAACCATTTTATTTGTTATATCATTTTTCCCTATACTAATAGAACCTGTTCATGTTGTCATCCACGGGAATGTATTTCTAACCATTTTATTAGATCTGTCATTGGTCCCTATCCTAATAGAAGCTGTTGCTACTGTCTTCCACGTGACTGTATTTGTAACCATTTTGTTGGATGTATCATTGGTTCCTGTCCTAATAAAACCTGTTGCTGCTGTGTTCTGGGTTATGTATTTCTAACCATTTTATTCGATGTATCATGGATACCTATCCTAATAGAACCTATTGCTGCTGTCTTCCACGTGAATGTATTTCTAACAATTTTATTAGATAAATCATTGGTCCCTATCCTAATAGAACCTGTTAGTGCTTTCTCCACATGAAGGTATTTCTAACCATTTTATTGGATGAAGACTTGATCTCTGCCCAGTAGAACCTTTTGGTGCTGTCTTCCACGTGAATGTATTTCTAACAATTTTATTGGATAAATCATTGGTACCTATCCTAATAGAACCTGTTGATGTTGTCTTCCATGTGAATGTATTGCTAATAATTTTATTGGACAAATCATTGGTACCTATGCTAATAGAACCTGTTACTGCTATCTTCCACGTGAATGTATTTCTAACCATTTTATTTGTTGTATCATTTTTCCCTATACTAATAGAACTGGTTGGTGCTGTGTTCCATGTGAATGTATTTCTAACCATTTTATTAGAGGTATTATTGGTCCCTATCCTAATAGAATCTGTAGCTGCTGTGTCCCACGTGAATGTATTTCTAATCATTTTATTGGGTATATCGTTGGTCCCTATCCCAGTAGAACCTGTTGATGCTGTCATCCACGTGACTGTATTTCTAACCATTTTATTGGATTTATACTTGGTCCCTGCTCAATAGAACCTGTTGCTGCTGTCATCCACAGGAATGTATTTCTAACCATTTTATTGGATATATCATTGGCCCTTATCCCAGTAGAACCTGTTTGTGCTGTCTTTCACCTGAATGTATTTCTAGCCATTGTATTGGATGTATCATTGGTCCCTATCCTAATGGAACCTGTTGGTGCTGTCTTCCATATGAATGTATTTCTAACCATTATATTGGATGGATCATTGGTCCCTATCCTAATAGGACCTGTTGGTGCTGTCTTGCATGTGAATGTATTTCTAACCATTTTAATGGATAAATCATTGGTACCTATCTTAGTAGAACCTGTTGGTGCTGTCTTCCACGTGAATGTATTTTGAACCATTTTATTGGATGTATCATTGGTCCCTATGCTAATAGAACCTGTTGGTGTTGTCTTCCACGTCATTGTATTTCCAACCATTTTATTGGATAAATCATTGGTCCCTATCCCAGTTAAAAGCCCAAAAATGTTAGGATGCTTCAGGTTTTTCTTTCATTTCTTCTCTTTAAGCCATCATTTCTACTTCTATTTCTTTCCAAAAGAGCATTTCCATTTACCCCAGAATTTTTGCTTATGTCAGGAAGACATCAACTCTATTGCAATTTGTCATGTTTCCTTAATTTTTTCTCATTGATTTCTCTGATTTCACATTCAGAAAAAATAATTGAGTTAAGGAATGTAATTTTTTCTACCAAAAAAAATGTGTTAGAAGTACCTAAGCTAGTTGGAAAGGTGTTTCATACATAGATGTTCAGAAATGTTGGCAGAAGTTTATTTTGCCAGAATCATAGGTGGCAGGTGTGCAGATTCTCAGTCTGTCCCTCCCCCACCCGGGTTACCCAACTTCCTCCCTTGTGGCGACAGCTCAGGGGTCTCGCCTGCCCTGTCTCTCTGGTGAGGATTCTACACCTGCATCCCCATCTTCAAATGCTGGGCTCTAGTTTAGTCTCCAAAATATTACGGCACAGTGTTAGTCCTCCAAGAGGGATTAACCGTAAAATAGCTGAACCTCTGCCAGTTCACCAAGGACAGCTTGGGTGTGGTGGATCACCTTGAGCGTGCACAGATGTCTAGCGGGAGTGGTAAAGGCGGAGTCACCACCCAACTCACGCCGTCTGAGACGGCAACACTGACGCTGGACGAGCCCACAGCCGCTTCTTTGCTAATGGCTCTGAGTAAGAAGACGTTACCTTTGCGGCTGCTGCTGCCGACTTGGCGGAGTGCCTGCGGCCGCTGCGCAGAAAAGCCAGGCTCTGCCGAGGCGGGTCTCTGAAAACATTCCTTCCTCCCCAGTGCAGCCTGCATAATTTCCTGTGCTGTAAATATATTCTGAAACTAGAAAGTCATTAACCCTACATATAGTTAAATGCCCTTCCTTTTAATGGCTAGAATTGATTTTTTTTAATGTTCGCTAATAAACATTTGGAAATTGTTGCATTAAGTATGTTGAAGAACCTTCTTTCTCATCAAATCTAATTTTAAAAAGGATCTTAATCACAGAATGCAGATAACCCAAAGGAAAGAACAAACGATCCTGCTGGTTTACCTGTAGGAGAATCTTCCCCGGGGAGCACCCAGCCTCTCCTACTTCAAACTCCATGGACAAGTTAAAATTGCACCAGCACTTCAGGAGGCCAAGGCAGGAGGATCGCCTGAGCCTGGGAGTTGGAGGCTGCAGTGAGCTGTGATCTCGCCACTGCACTCCAGTCTGGGAGACAGAAAAATACATAAATAAATGAAATGACTCTAGTGCAAAGGGACTGGCTCGCTCACTCCAGGTGCTCTGGGCATTTGCCCTGCGTCAGACACTCTACCAGGCGAGGGACACAAAACCGAATATGACCTTGTCATCGTGCAGCTCACACCCTACCAAGGAAGATGAGCAAATAAATCATTTCCACTCGATGGAACAGGATGCAGAGCTAGAGACCACCCAGGGCAGGTGGAACAGAGACACTTTAACCGGCATGGTCAGGAAAGACCTTATTTGTGGAAGGGACATTAAAGCTGACCCTGAATTCGATGACCTTCCACGAAAAGACAAGAGTGGACAGTGCCCTGGGCAGGGGGAGCAAAAAGGCCAAAGTCCAGAGGCGAGAAGGAGCTTGGCATTTAGCCCTCCGCAGGGGTGCAGAGGGCCCGCGTGGCTGGAGCAGAGCGGATGAAGGAGAAACGGACAGGAGGTTAGCCCGGGAAGGTGGTCCTGCGTGGAGGCCGCGGCGAAGAACTGGGAAGAGCCACGTGGATATTGACAGCCAGAGAGCTACCGGACTCACGCATCAGAAAATCGCTCTGGCCGTCATGTAGAGGATGGATTGCAGAGGGGCAAGATTAAAGAATGGAGCCTGTCGGGGATCCTTGCCGAAATCCGGCTGAGGGATTGCGGTGACTTGAGGTCTCATGGTGGCAATGAGAGTAGAGGGACATGGACCGATTTGGGAATATCTTACAGAAAAAGTCGGCGGGAGTTATCTTTGTCTAGACTTAGGGAGTGTGTCAGCTAAGAGAGAGAACCAAGACCTGCTCCCAGGCCTGGGTCTCGAGATGAGGCCATCGGGCGGGCACCTGTTGGCACGTGTTGGGGTGTTGGGAGACGTCAGCGTGGAGGAGACAGCGAGGCTCGGGCACCTGTGGGCAGGGGCTCCTCGGAGAGTCCTGGACGGGAGAGTGAGGCCAGCGTCCCGCAGGCGCTGAGATCCTACACCTGGGAGCGCCGCGGGCGAAGCGCTCTGAGACTGAGGCCTGCGTGTCCTCAGAGGGCAGCTGTGGGAGGGATGAGCCTGCGGAAGGGAAGTGCCCCGGCCTGCAGGGTGACGCCCGGAGGGAGGTGCTCCCAGAAGGGCAGAAGGCCGTCTCCGTGGAAACCAAGGGCAGCTGCGTGGCCATTGTCGTGGCATCGGGGAGGACTGTGGTGCGGGCAAGAGCCGATCCCCCCACTGCTGAGCAGGAAATGCCCAAAAGCAGGCGGCAGAACTGGAAACCGCACAATCCGGACACGCGTCCTGACTCTACCGGGACCCGGGCCAGAAAGCCATGCTTTTCCTGGTTCCACATCACATCTAAAACGGGAGAAGGGCATTTTTCAAAGCGCTGCGATTTTTTAGATAAATATATTGAAACTAGATAGACATATAAAAGCATTTTGAAAAGGGAAAAATTTCTGTCATGGGATGATGTTATGAAACTAAGATTTCTCATGTGAATTTGTTTATTGAATACAGAGTTTAATGAAAGATATTGATTATCAGAAATTATCCAATCTGATTTTATAATAAAACCAAGAATCTAAAATCGTGTTACTCCAGAAAAGCTTGCACACCGGGGCTGAGCAGGGGGACTCCGTGTACTCCCTATCCTGACGACCACTGCTCACTGGGAAACGTGACATCAGCCGGTGACATTTTGAGCCCCTTGCAGGGGAGGGGAGGGTGCCCGCGGAGCAGCTCGCGGCTCCTGAGGACGTGGACGTCCACTACTTCCTCTTGGCGCGTCCAGCCTCTAAAGAAGCTCTAGAAACTTCAGCATTGACAGGGATGGCAACGAGAGGAGACTGCGCAGGTGGGGTTAATTAGTGGCGATGACAGGCGCACAGGCAGGTTCGGGGACATAATGAGGACAGACAAGTGCGGCGGCCGAGGAGGGGCGGCGCAGGGAGGGGCGGCAGCGTCCGGGCTGCTTGTGGAGCCAGAGCGCCGGGAGTGGCGTGAGCGTGCCAGGTCTTACTGAGGGAATAAATAACGTCCTTCCTCTGCAGAAGAGACATTTCCTGTCACGCACAACTTCCGCCTAGACGTCTCCAGGTTTCCTATAATTGCATAACATAAACCCCCAGCTTGGAGTCTGCAGCGTGCACCAGGCCCTGTGCTGGGCTGTGTTGTCAGACCCCATTTTGCATCCGGGGAAACTGAGGCCCAGAGAAGCCGAGTCTTCCCGGTAACTCGCAGTAACCCGGTGCGTGGCGGTGCGGAGTGAGTGTTGGGGGGGCTGAGTTAGTTTTGGTTAATTCCACAAGATGACAAGAAAGTGTGAGGTCCGTTTTCAATGTACAAAGACGGAAATGATGAAGTCTAAGGGAACAGACACTGCACCGTTCTGCCCCGACGCAAATGCCTGGGAGCAGGACGTGGAATGCGGCCAGGCTCTGCGGGCGGCTGCTCGCTGTGCCCCGTTTCCGGAGGATGGAACCCGGGCTCCATGAGCCCACGGGCTTGCCCCATTAACAGCCTCCTCCCTGCACCCCACGCTATCACATCGGGTATCCGTCCCTGTCTACGTCTGAGAACCCACACCCCAAGAGCAGGGCTGTGAGCTCACTAGGCTGGGCCTCTCCCTGAACCCAAGTCCGTCCTCAGCCCTCGGGGCAGGGGGTCCTCCCCGCCAGGAGGCCCAGCTGCCGCAGCGCTCTGGACAGCAGGTAAGTCGCTCCTCAGTGGGAAGGGGCACGACGTTTCTTTGGGAGGGAGCAGTTTCCAGAAGCCCCTGAGCTGTGTGAATGGAAGCACATGCATGTGCAGTGGCCGTAAAGTCCTCGGCCTCCTCTCTGCCTCCATCGCAGAGAAAGGGCTCTGAAGCCAGAGGTCAGTGACCAGCACACGGATAGAAACGCCCACTGCGCAAACGGCAGCCTCATGCACAGCAGGGCGGGTGGGGCTGTTCCCTGGTGCACATGTAAGAACTCTGAAAGGTGCTGATTGTGCAGAGAAAAATTTCATATATGTGTAGAATTGGGTGTGGGCAGTTTTGACCCAGTGAGTCTTCTATGTAGGTCAGGGCAGTTGCATGCATTTGAAAACCACGTGAAATGATAGTTAACATTGGTCATGGTAAAAAATGTGTGTATAAGTGTGTGTGCATGTGTGTGTGTGTTTGTGTGCATGTGTATACTTGTGTGTATGCACGTCTGCATGTGTGTGTATGTGTATGTGCACGTGTGTGTATGCGTGTGCGTGCATGTGCATTACTAAGGCAGGAAGGGCCTGGGATCGATGAGAGAAGTGCCCCTGTCTGAAGACCAGGTAGTGTCCCCGCGAACCTCGTCCCAAATACCCGGCCTTACGTCAGACTCTCGAGCGCCCTGGAATATTTCATTTTGAACTGTCTGAGCTTAGTCTTCATCCCACGCGTACTACAAGGGATTCCGAGAGGACCGTTACAAGCAGATGTTCCAGTAGGAAAGGAGAAGGCAGTGGCCTCGTTAAAGGCCTCGAGCGTGCCGTGCTCGGGGGCGAGTGGTGGAAAACATGGGGGCGGTGTCACGCTGCCATGGCGCCCCAGGCCTGGAGTGGCCACGGAGGCCCCACGATTCCGGAGCCGGCGGAAGCCCCAAGCTCCCTGGGCAGACAAGCGTCCTCAGACGCCGCGACGTTACTTTTTGACATCGGTCAGCACGACCAGAAGAAAATTCGCCAGCCGCGCCCTTTCCCAGAACACAGCCACGAGGAGCGTGACAGGGAGACTGTGTCTTCAAGTCTGAGATTTCCCTTTAAATATCTGCTTTGTGAGTGTCTTTAGTCTACCTCCTGCACAAGGTAAACAATAAGTACAGCCCCAAACCGGGAGTTGGACCAAATACAATGGCTTAAATTGCCAGTGTTGTTGTTTTGTTGTGACAGTCTTTGTTTAAGACTCTCCTTGGAGCACGGAGCGGAGCAGCGTTGCAAGAGCAGCTGCGTTTCCCGGAGGAGCCGCACGGGCTCTGCCGCAGCGTGGCCCGGCGGAGGGCGGGTCGGGTGTCTGCGTGGGGAGCTGCTGCTCTGGGGCACCAGAGGATTCCCTGGGACTCCGGCCGGGGACTGAAGGGGCCACTGACCACGCTTCCGCCTCTCCAATCACGTCGTCTTTCAAAGCACGTGTGGGCCGGGGCAATGGCTCTCAAGCTGCCGTTTCCGGAAAAGGCCACATGTACGCTAGCCAGGGAACAAAGCATGGACTGAAACCTTTCTTTCAGAAACCAAAAATCAAAGCAGAGGGTTCTGCTTTGGCTCTGACCGCCAGCAGCCCCCGAGGGCGGGGGTCCTGCCCCCGGAATGCCGGTGTCTGTAAGGGGAGGCTAATGAGACACGGGCTTATGAATAAAAGAAGGGAGCCCCTCCCGGCCTGCAGGGCACGCTCGCTCCCCGGAACGGGGCAGCCTTGATGGCAAAGCCACAGTCGCTAATGACTCTAACGACTCTGCCAGGTAGGACCCTCCCGCGTTGGGAACCTGGCGCACTTGTTACCGGGGAGCCTTTGAACGCCGTCCAGCCCCGCTCGGGGCTGAGCCATTTATAACAGAGACGGAGTGATGTCGGAGGCAGCCCCAGCAAGAAGGATGGGGCTGCAGCAGACCGGCTCGCAATCCTAACTGAGCGTGCTGATGTCGGGTGTGCAGATCAGGGAGGCAGAGAGCTCTGGGGGCTCGAAGGAAGCAGCACTTGCCCGGGCTGATGTCACAGGGGGACCTGGGGTGCCTGTCATCTGAAGCCTGCTTCTCGGTATTTGATTTATTTCCATTATGAAGGGAAATTTTGCAGAACACTAGAATCATCGTAATTTTTAAGTTGTGGTATTACAGGCATCCTCATCGAATCCTGGGCTAAAAGTGACACGAATTTGGGAATTTCTCAGAGGAAGAATGACTAGGGATGTGGACAGAGGAAGGAGAGAGGGTCTCCACCTGCAGCCCGAACCGTGTGCGTACGGGGCCCCCGTCCCCCATCCTGCCCCCCCAGTCGGCACATGGGAACTATTAGGCCGTCAGCAGCCAGCCCAGCAGGTCCTGCTCCCCCCTGCTGAGCAGCGAAAGCCGCGGCACGTCCAGAGGGAGCTGGAATCCTATGAAACGCTGACGCTCCTGACTGGCGTGCCCCGCGCAAGAGAAATTTGCATTATAAAAACCCAGACATTTCATTTAGAGTGGAGAACTTCAGTGTATTTTTTGGTTTTGTTTTTGGAATGCAAATATTTGGCTATGACAAAAAAGAATGCAAAACTATTAAATCAAAGTTGATGGTTTACAATTAAAATGCAGGAGGTCCAGCAAGTGAGGGCGCAGTTGGAAAATGATGGTCGCCAGATGGTGACCGTGGACGGTGAGACCTCGGCCTCCGGCCCTCCCTGGAGGGTGTGAGCGGTGGGGACGGTGCAGCTCCGGCTCCCGTGGGCTGCTGCCCTCCTTCCTGCCAGCCACCTCCTCTGCCTGGGGACTGTGCCACCTGGGGGAGCAGCGGCCGTGGAGGCCACCGTGGCCGAGCACACCTGTGCCCTGACCCCCGCGCCCGTCCACGGCCCAGCGACGGGGAGCCGGTCCTTGGACTCTGGCTCTACCCCTCTGATCTCTGTGGCTTTGCACGTCCCCTTCCCTCCCCAGGACTCAGTTTCCTCTCAGGAGGAGCGTCGGCATCGGCCGTGGTTGTGTGGGCAGCCCTGCTCCGTGCTGAGCAACGCGAGACTTTCGCAGGGGACCTGCTCCAGGAGCATGTCTGATCCTGCTCGTCAGGGAGAGTGGAGCCAAAGCCAGACGCTGGCGGACGAGGCACCGCCGGCACCACCAGCCCCGCCTGATCTTCTCCAGGGACCCACAGAAATGCCGGCTTTGGCCGCACTGCCCAGGCCCCGGCTGTGTGTTTGGACACTCCGCCGCCAGGACAAACGGGGACAGCCCGGCTTGCCGAGGGGGATTCAGGCTGAGGTTGCTCCTGCCTTTGCCCGAGTACACAGTGCTCTGAAAATCAGGGCGCACGTGGATCTTGCGCGGATCTCAGGTCAGGATGTCGCTGGCGGCCCCGTGTGCCCAGGGCGGGGGGAGGCTGGAGGCAAATCTCCCGGAGTCACCTCCCCCGTCAGAGCAGGGCCCAGACACGCTCCTGGGACCCTTTCTCTCCTCTGTTCTGTCTTTTCCTTTCCCTTGTTTCCCCTCCCTCCCTCCGTGCTTCCTTCCTACCTTCCCTCCTCCCCCTCCATCCATCTCCCTCCCCGCTCCTGCCTCCACGCTTTCTCTTTCCTTCCTGCATTTATTTATGCGTCTGTTAATAAATAGCCTTTTATTTATTCTTTTATTCATTCCCTCTCTCTTCTATCCTTCCACTCTTTTGTCAAGATACTCGACCTCCTACTCACTAGCTCACGCACAAGCTGAACACACATTCCTGGCGCCTGGTGGCTCTGGCCTGTGCCTTTCCGGCAGTGACTCTCCGTGCTGGTGCCGAGGCCAGGCGGCCGTGCGGGTCCAGAGGGCACCTTCGCAGCCTCCTCACTTGTTTCCACTTGTGGGCAACCCCCCAGGGCTGGCCTTGTTGTCAGTCCTTTAGGTGTTTGAAAGGGTGACAGGCTCAGGTCTTTCCTAGGCTCGGGAGTGCTGGTGGCCGCCTCTGGCAGCCGAGCAGCTCCGTCCAGTGCCGGCCCTGGGGGCCGTCTCCACCTGTGCTTCCTGCCCCGGCGCCCCGGCTCCGCCAGCTCGGCCTGCTCTGTCCTACACCCGCTTCCCGGGGCTGTGTGGGGCTAGCCAAGGCCGGCCTGGTAGGAAGAACTGGGACTTCCCCATGGGGGGGTGCCGGCAGGTCCCCTCCCCTGGCCAGGCCGGGAAAGCCAGCCCCACAGGGCTCTCTCGAGGACAGAAGCAGACCCAGTAAAGCAGCCCTTCCCACACTTGGCATTTCGAGTCCTATCTACTTGCGAGTCCGAATGAAGGGCACTTCAATTATTTATGCCTCTAAATTTAGATTTTACTAAGTATTTGTGAAAAGGCTTCAACTGCAAGGCCCTGAAGCCCAGATCCTTTTTTAGTTAACTTGAAAAACATGTTTCCTTGGTGATGGACACAGCTCCCTGGCCCAGAAGGGAATGGGGTCCCCACCAGGACGGCAGCTGGGTCCAGCAGAGGGGTCCCGCCCCGTGCGGTGGCGGGGGAGCCACATCCGGAAGGTTCACCGGGACACCTTGCCTGGGGCTGCTGCACCTGCACCCGCCTCGTTTCCTTGCCTATCTCGCCCCGACTTACAGCTTAAAACAGTAAAAAAAAAAAAAGAAACGTCATAAGATGGGAGATGTTCGATCTGAGAGAAAGATCCAAGTGTCCAACCTTCTCACACGGGCGTCCAACAAGGGCATCGTCAGAAAACAACCGGTAAATCACGGGCCGTTATCACAAAAAATTGCCAAAAACCCTCAATTCCTTCAGAATCGTGTCTTATTTATAAGAGCGGCAGGCGGGGAGGGTCTCGTTTTTCCCTGCTGCCATATACGAAGTCTGCAAAATTCTTCCCTTTTATTATCTGAGCTATTTGAGCCGCCCAATGGTGTTTTCGCTAAAATGTTAAAAATAGGCCGCAACTTTCTTGATCTATGACTTCACCAGACTGAAATGCTAACAGGGTATTTTTAATCAAAAGGCAGCTTAAAAGGCAGTAAATTTCAAAACAGAGAAGTGATAGGTCGTATAGAATTGCTTTGAGCGCACACTGCAGACCGGAACTGGGCATGAGCTACACGGGGCGAGATGGGCTCGTGTACCCCCCGCCGCGCAGCCTGAACCGCAGCTCTGTGCGGCCCTGGGCGGAGCACGGGTGGCTTTGGAGGGGCTGAGCTGGACGTGCCTGCACGTGCTCGGTGGCTGCCAGGGGACTCTGCCTGCAGGAGCCGTCCTATGCACCTGTGTGAGGCATTCTGACGGGCACAGCTGCTCAGGACGGCCACGACTGGTCAGCAGGTCCAAGGGAACCGAGCCCGGCCCAGCGCTGAGCTTGACTCAGACCCCCACCCCCAAACCTCCTTACGGAGCTGTTGATTCTGCCTGCAGGGCCGGCTTCCCTGGCACGGGACCCTTGCTGGCCAGCAGGGCCCTGTGCTGTGTCGCAGGCCCTACCTGCCTCTTGTCCTCACCTACCCAGCCTCACCTAATGGGCTAAAATGCTATTTGTCCCTAGGGTCCTTCCTGTCCTTGGCACCACCAGCAGAGGCATGATGGCCTTCGGGATAGGAGCTGAGAGGCCACGATGGCCCAGCCAGAAGGAAGGTAGAAAGAAGGGAAGGAGGGAGGGCGGGAGGGAGGCCACCTCTCCAGACTCTCCACTGTCTCCCTCGGTTGCCTGCTCTTGGCTGAGACTCCAGAGCTGGAGGCTGGGTCCCGAGGTGCAGCCAGGCCTCCCCCTCTCATGGTGGAGAGTCGTGTGACCCACCTGGCAGATCCAGGTGGAGGCAGAGGGGAGGCACAGGCGAGGCCCAGTGATGGGGAGGAAGGGGAGGTGCCCATGGGAATCGGGTGCACACCGCGTCCAGGTGGGCCTCTCACTAGCTGACAGCTCCCCAAGGAGGCGTGAGCTCTGATGGATTTTCTTTTGGAGTTGGAATAGGAAACACAGAGACACTTACATGAATAAGCTGGAGTTATAAGGAAAGAGCTGCAACTATATGGAAAATTCACTAATTTATTCTTCAACTTGGGACAGTCATGCAGGCCGTGCTTCCGGAGGCTTAGGGTGCGCCAGGGCTGTGCGGTGGAGGGGCAGGTGGGCAGGCGGGGCAGGCGGGGCAGGCGGGCGGGTGGGGCAGGCAGGGACGCTGGAACTGAAGCTCGAGAACCTGAGGGAGGGGCGGGAGGGGCGACAACAGCCCTGTTCAGGCACCGGCAGGCAAGGCCGGGTTGCCGAGGGCTGCCCTGGCTCACGGAGAATGAAACCAGAGCGGAGGAGGAAGTGTGAAGTCGTTTAAACTCATGTTCCTAACTGTCAATGCCTTCTTGCATGTTTAGCGACATTTTATGGTTTTAATTTAAGATTTTTTGATTTCTTTTCTGTGTGTGGGTGGGAGACAGGGAGAGATTGATTGATCTAGGAGGCTTCTGCCAGACTCACGGGAGGCCTGGACCCAGCTGGGAAAGTCTAGTGGGCTGGGCCCCAAGAGCGGTCCCCGGGGGTGCGGGTGCCAACCGCACTGCTGTCCCCTCTGCCTCGTCCCTGCTTCCCTTTCCTGGAGGCCTCTGAACCCTTTACCGACCATGAGCATAAAGACAGTGAGATCAAGGATGTGTCTGCAGCAGCCTCAGGCCTCCCAGCCACACCTCGCTTGGCCTCTTCCTCCCGGTTAGTTCGCTTTCTGCCGTGGAGCCTGTGACTCCCGTAACTAATCATCAGCGCTGCCTCGGAGCCGCAATTTCAGACCCCAATTCCTCATATTAAAAACAAATGCAGCTAATTTTATCACTTGCAATTCAGCTTTGGGAAAAGTCTAATGTCCACAGTCAGTCAGACCCAGGACAGGAGGGAAAAGCCGCCCTTCCAAAGTTCCAGCTGCGGCGTTGGGTGTGCTAATGACACTCACCTGCAGCTCCACGCGAACTAATTAAAACTCTTAATTAGACTTTCAATGCAAAGTGGAAGGTTTTAGGTAATGGAGTCTGTGTGGTTTGCATTTGAAATAAAAGTCCCAGAGCAGGGCAGAGCCGGCAGGTGCAGCGGAGGCTGCAGGGAAGCCCCCAGCCTCGATCTGCCGGGGCCAGCGGCCTGGCCCTCCAGGGGGGATGGGCCACCCCTGCCAGGAATGTCCGTGACCTTGAGCACCCACCATGCTGTCATTTCTCTTCTCCTGGGAGGCAGGAAGAATGGTGCCACAGGGCGGAGCCAGCAGGGCCCACGCACCCAGGGACTCAGCCCAGGGGCAGCCTGGCCCAGGCCTGAGGCTAGGTTGATACACCTTGTCTTTTTTCAGACTATTCCTGCTCCTCTTCCTCCTCCTCCTCCACCTCCCCCTTTGGAGACATCCCTGACTGTCCTGACTGTGGCCTCCTGTTGGCACGGACCACATCTCCCGGCATCTTTTGAATGCCTGTCACAGGTCTCCAGGATGGAGAAAATATTGTTTCAAAGAAAGAATAAATCAGATGTGACCTTTGAGGCAGTAGCAAAATCAGCCTGCAGGAGGTTGGTTTGACCGACAGCTGCGGGGAGGGGAGCGTCCGGCAGGCTCAGGATACAGAGCACTGGGGGAAGAGGACAGGGCCAGGACACAAGCAGGCCCACCTGGAGAGAAGTTAGGCCAGCCCCCAAGGGCGGACGGGCACCGAAGCTGTGGACACTGTCACATGGGGCTCCTCCACCCAGGAGGGGACCAACAGTCTGACTATGGGGGATGGGGGAGCCACACAAGGGCTGTGCCCTCCATTCAACCAACACTGACACTGGACGGACCTTCGCTGGCACGCAGCGAATGTGTGGAGGACACGCGCCCAGGTGAGCACGCGGAGGTGGCGGGACCTGAGCTCAGGTGAGCACACACCGGGGTGGGAATGAGGGTCAAGCCACAGGGGCGGATGGCGCTGGAATTAGAACGTGGCACCAGCAGAGCAAAGGCCGGAAAGCAGGGTCTGGAGTGGCTGCGTGCAGAGCGGCAATGCAGTTAGCCTGTCGCCTCTACCAGGTGAGCGCAAGGCTCTCATGTGCAAACTTAGAAACGAGAATGGAAAAGCCTTCCCGTGGAAGCACCCAAACCGAGTGCTGCCTGGGGGTCTTTACCTGTGTGGAGCAGCGGGGGCACGAGTGTCTCTCGAGAGACCCAGAGCACGGTGAGTCCCTGGACAGGTGTGGCCTGGGGGATGAGGGGATGGGCTGTAGATCCTGGAAACTGACAGAGCAGCTGACAAAGCTTCAGTTTTCTCACGGATGGTGAGGTGGGCTGGGAGGGACTGGGCTCTGGGAGACGCGGAGTCTCGTGCGGTCAGTCGACCTCCGCGGAAGGGCTGGGGCTGGCGGGCTTCCTCTTCGTGCTGTTTGACTTCCCTGCTGTCACAGCGGCTACAGGACCATTGCACAGGCAGACAGACAGACACAGCAGAGCAGACAGAGCTCCTGTGTGATGGAAGCCAAGCGCCGGAGGAGAAGGGGACGGGAGCTGTCGTCAAGATGTTACCGGGACTTCCTGCTTCCTCTGGGGGCAGCAGTTGAAATAGACTTTTGTTCTTGAAACCAGTTATGACACACTGTTCCATAAATATCTCTAAGGGGAATGGATAATGCCACCATCTTTCAACTCAGTCCCAGGAACTTTGAGATCCGCTGCTATGTCAGGCTCAGAAGGCCCAAGGGAACGTGCAGGGCTGCGCAGCGCGCTTGGGCGGGTGCAGCTATGGCTGCAGAGGGGAAGATGGCCCAGGAGACAGTATGAGAACGGCGGGGTGGCCAGTGGGCTTCCTGGGAGCACTGAGCACTTGGGGTCCACGCAGCAGAGTCACTCCAGGCTGCAGGGAAACCCTCGCTAGAACCTCGACCTCCCCAACCACAGCTCTCGTGGCCGCCCTGAGAGGCGAGGATGGGAAAACGGACTTCCCCCAGCAATGCCAGCAAGCTGGGAAGCGATTTACAAATGTGGCCGCCCCCCGCCCTTAGATTACATATCTAGACAGATGTGGCTGACTGCAATCCCTGGAAAATATTTTTAACAATCACCTGAGCAAAATCCCAAGGACCTATGAGAAGCAACCTATTCAAATGCCAATGCCACTCATCTTTAATGAGAAAATGGAACCTCTCAGCCTTAGTAGTCTCTGGAATTAGAAAATACATCGGTTGATACTCTGTCATTTTCAAAATAAAATAAGGAAAGACCATTCAAAAACTGTGTGTGATATAATTTTCCTGGCCCCGGTCCCCAAGTACGCATTGGCACCATCTGCAACTGCTGCTCGTTAGCGGATAGCGGTGTCACCGTCGTGATGTATGGCTCAATAATGCCACACCAGCTGGCAAGACACATTTTGGGGATTCAGGCTGTGTAAGTCAGATCAAAAAACATTATCAAGATAGATAGCATGATAGGAAGATAGAAGAGTTTTTGATAAGACGCTGAGAATTCAGCGTGTGTGTGTGTGTGTGCGCGCGCGCGCGCGTGCACGAGTGTATCCGTGTTTCCGAGGGGTAGAAAGAGCAGGTGTTGACACACTGGGGGGAGGCTACACACCACCCAGGTGAGATCACTGTGGGATTAGAAACCCCCAGATCTGGTGGCCACATCACTGTCACAGGTCCAGCCCTCCCTCTCGCCCAAACTCAAGCCTCCGTTCACGCATCTGAAATTCGGGCAGGCTGATCGTAGAATTCCCCTGCGGTTTTGCGGAGAATGCCAAGCGGCCGTCAGGATCATTGGAATGCCGTGCACAGAACGCGCCTCAGTGCCCTCATCTTCGTGGCCTTGTAATTCAGTAAGAATCGACCTCGTCCCAAACAGAGATTCAAATATAGTCCACGTGTTCGGCTACCACCAAATCTACAGGAAGATTTGGACAAACAGGTACTGAGTTCATAAATGTGAGGTCACTGCCCATTATTGTAGAAGTTATTGGTAAGATGTATTCGCTCACGAAGCTGGGGACTTGTTCATAAACTACCGAGTGTGGACAGCAAGACAGCTTTTCACAGCGGAGATGATCTCTCAGCTCTCCGTGTACGGTTTTTAAATTCCTACCTCGTCAGGCTCTGCCTGAGCATCGAGAATAGTGTCATCGACTGCATCTTAATGTGATTTATAATTATAAATACATAATTTGAAATATAAAGTTATGTAATTATAGCTATTAAAATAATTGTTAGTATTTGTAACGTATGTTGAATTTCTGTAATACGCCCGTGAATTTTGTATGCTGTGGAAAAGTCATTTCTGAATCTTCTGGGGTGCGTCCTCATAAAAGTAGATTATATATTAACAGAAGACCCATTTCTGATTCCGGCAGGTCTCAGCCTCTCCTGCCGACCGAGCCCGCAGCCTGTGTGAGGAAAGCTCACCTCAGGACCAAGGAATCAAGCTCTCGGCGAATGTGCCCAAGGCGCTTTTTGCCGGCGAGTGTAACACGGCCTGAGCTGGCACACGGACTTCAGCTCCCTGTCCAAACTCCCGCTCCGCTTCCCCCGTCACTCCGCGGAACCGAGCAGAGTCCTACGGAAATAGCGACGCAGGGTGGTGGCTTCATTGTCGCCACACAAAGCAGGAGTGCGTGTGAGCCTCGCTAGCACACATTCACACTTGACTAAGTAATTCTTCTAGAAACCTATATTTACATACCGGCATCGAGCTTTGAGATTCTCGAAATGAATGTGCTAGCTAAATTCACCGTGAAGAATTCAGCTAATGTTTTTTTAATTTTCATTTTTTGACAGGGAACATGATTATAAGGAAAGCTTCGCGTTCCTCTTAAGTCTACATTTCTAAATTCTCTGCAATATGACACTTTCCTAAAAATAACGTGAAAGTGAAAACGCAGACACAGAACAGCTTGCAGACGAGTGCAGACCCACCGACTCCAGGGACACCCGGTACCAGCACTGCCGCCTGTGTGACCTCCCAGACTGCAGGACTGTCCCTCCCAGGAAACACGTTCATTACAGGTTGTGTCTGCAGTTGTCCTTTCGGAGTCACAAACCCTAACGTCAACCTGCCCCAGGGAGGGCCGGGCACCGCCTGCCCAGAGCTTCCCAACAACCGCACAACTCTTTTTTGCATGTGCAAGTTTAAAAATGAGAAAGGAAAGGAGGAAAAAAGGGAAAATAAAGCAAAGATCGTTCTCCCCCAGGTGCAGCTCGCTGTGAGCAGCAGAGACCTGGTCACCGCGGGTCCCCGGGAGGGAGGCCGGTGCTCCACGGGGTGCTCAGGGGGGACCACAGGCACCCCGTCCCAGGGGCCCAGGCTGGCCGACCCTCCCAAGTGCAGCCGCAGCTTCGCTCGTTGGGTTCTGGCTGGGTGGGAGCTCCAGGGTCACTGGAAGACTCAGCACTCAGGGGGTCCCCACAGCGTCA
This sequence comes from Propithecus coquereli, assembly GCF_000956105.1. NCBI lineage: Eukaryota > Metazoa > Chordata > Mammalia > Primates > Indriidae > Propithecus > Propithecus coquereli. Next base: position 423,198 of record NW_012151641.1, on the reverse strand, counting down.
CCGGCCCTCTGCGCTCCCCTGGCTGCGGAACACGCGCAGCGGATTGGTCTCCAGGGTGGGGGCAGCCCAGAGCATGAACACGCCCTCAGCCCTGCTGTGGGGATGGTTCCTCAGTCCCCAGCCCCCCGCCCTGCTGGGGCCCCCAGAGGGGCTCCTCCTCCAGGTGGGAGGAGGGCAAGGCGGAGGTGCTGCTGTTGCTTTAACGCTGGATTGCGCCACTCACGGAGCTGGCCTTGCCCATGGCCCTGTCGCTCTGTGGCGTGGGGTCTGCGGGTCTTAGGTGAACGGTAGGAGCATGTGGCTGTCAGCTTTTTCCTTCATGCACTCCCCTCCCTGGGAAAATGAAAGCTGGCAACCCCGTACGTCCTGTGGTTCCTCAAATTTTATTTGAAATGTTGCTGCTCTTTGAAACCCAAAAGTCTGTTCTGTGAGCATCACAAATGCTTGCTTAGAAAGCCAGGGAACGAGGTCCCAGGTTCCTGCGAGGCTCTTGCACGTGCAGAGAGAACACAGAGAACACGGTGCCTTTGTTGTGAGATTAAGGACATGATAAAATCAGGCAAGGGTGAGGTGGAGAGTTGGGGGCAACGAGGACAGCAACAACCCGGCACTGCAGTGACAGAAGCTGCCCAGCTGACCCCTGGGGTGGGCAGGCCCCTCTCTGCCCCCTCACTGATGCCCTCGGCTCACAGAAACCGGGCAGGGCAGGACTCAGTGGCCCCTCTGCCCAGAGGATGGGCCCAGCAGCGGAGGCCTCGCCAGGGCGGGGTTCTGAGCTCTGCAGCGAGGCTCCTTCCCGACTGGCGGGTTCTGCCCCAGCTGTCGCTGTGGGCTCTGCTGGCGCAGTTGCTTGTCCTGTGAAGAAGTAGCACCGACGGCCCAGGGCTTGGGTGTGGGCTCGCTGGGCACATCCCGCCACAGGGTTGCTGGGCTCCCGCATCAGAGCAAGCGCCTGGACACAGCAAACTGCAGACTCCCTGCCCCGACACGTGTCCTGTGGCCCAGGGACCTCCTGGGCTGTGCCCCCCATCCCGGGCCGTGCTCTAAACCCTGCACCTCTGGGGCCCAGGCCCCTGCCAGCCAGGACTCCAGCTGCCCCCTCTCGTGGCTTCCCCACTGTCCATCCCGGCGCACAGCCTGGCTCTCCCACCTCCCCTGCCTGGGGCACCTGCCACCCACGCAGCGGGTCTGTCCTTAGAGACACCTGCTCCACAGCCCCCAGCCCCAGGGACCCCCAGACTGAACAGCTGTGTGAACTTAGTCGTTCCTCTCTCACCCCATGGGCCGGGTTAAACTTCCGTAAGTGCGGATTGTGTCACCAGCATCGCGAGGTTGTTGTAGGGATTAAAAATGTAAAGCGCCTGTTTTGGTGTCTGGCTCATAACAAAACCAGTCTTCCTCCAGAGTCCTTGAGAGCGTCGGGAGGCGCACCCCTTTGACCCCCCGCGCCCCCAGCTGGAACGCCCTGTGCCAGCCTCCCCACCCGGGATTCACGCCCTGGTGGCCACTGGCAGAGCCGGTCCCTCGTCACCCAAGGCTCCCGGTGTCCACTGCTGCTTCCCTGTGGCACAGCTGTACCCGGTACTTTTTCCTTTGATTTAAATACCTGCACTCGTGCTTGGCTACAGAACAGATTTTTTTTTCTTTTTATTCATTTCTGGCGTTCCAGATTATGAATATGCATCCATTATCGTAATTGTCTGGCTTTTAACAGGCTTTAACTAACGAGGAAGCTGCTTATTCTAAGAATCTTTAACCAACTGTCACAGAGCCCGTGGCCGGCCATTCTGTCACAGGGTAAACGTCTCCAGCGCGAGCAGTGCAGAAACGCAGGCTGTGGGTAAACATCGCACTTCAGATTATAATTGGGTTCTATTAATTTCACTAAGGCAAATTCTCAGCATAACAGTTTTGTCCTTCTCGAGGAAATGCCTGCAGCAGCCAGACACCAGGGTGGGGTAATGCAACCGTGGTGTGAAACTGACCACTCGCCTTGCATTTTTTTTTTTTTTGAGACAAGTGTCACTGTGTTGTCTGGGCTAGAGTGCCATGGCATCATCCTAGCTCACAGTAGCCTCAAACTCCTGGGCTCAAGCGATCCTCCTGCACAGCCTCCCGAGTAGCTGGGACTACAGGCATGCGCCACCATGCCCAGCTAATTTTTTCTATATATTTTTAGTTGTCCAGATAATTTCTTTCTATTTTTAGTAGAGACGGGGTCTTGCTCTTGCTCAGGCTGGTTTCGAACTCCTGAGCTCAAACAATCCGCCCGCCTCAGCCTCCCAGAGACCTAGGACTACAGGCGTGAGCCACCGCGCTCGCCTCGCCTTGCATTTTAATCGCCTACAGGAAGCGGCGGGTGACGGTGCAGCCATGGGGAGGTTGGGGCCCCAGGGTGCAGGCAGGGGACCCGGGAGTCAGGGCGTGAAGCCCTCAGCCCTCATCTCTGCGCGGTTCCCTCTGGAGTGAAATAGGGTGCTCGTGCTGACGGTCTGGTCCGGTGACATCAATGATGTCAAAGTCCGCCATTTCACCCCGGAGGAGGGGTCCTGGGCCTCGCGGACAGCCTGTCAGACTCTGCGCACAATGCGTTGTTTGTACCTTCAGCTCCGCCCTCTCTTCATCTCTCCGGAGGTTTAGGACAAGTTTCCACCCTGGGTGTGGTCAGAGCTGAAGTTCTCTCAGCAGATGCTTTGTTGCATTGGGGCTGTTTCCGCGAGCTGGTGACCCGATTAAACCAAAGCGCCTTCACATAAAGCGAAGCCGAACCGCTTCCAATTGCAAATTTGGATCTCTGAGGATTAAGCTTTCCTAAATCAGGACGTATATTTTTATATATTTAGATTTTTATTTCAAAAAATTCTGGCAAAATGGTGTATTCAGATCATTTTTCTTACTCAAGTGTGAACATGTAGAAGCAACTTAACCTCAACTAAGCATTCATTCTGGATATAAAAATGATTCAGTTATGCGAATGACTGGGCTGCTTTTGTGAAATGTGGCTCTCTTTGGAGAAAGCGGCCAGTATCTCAGGCAATTGGATCGATTTAGCAGCAGCACATTCGTCCCGGGCCTGACAGGAGCATTTCAAGGGGAACGTCCTGGAAAGCATCGCTGAGCGCAACGCGAGTCTGCCCAGGTGCCGAGAGGTTGATGCTCCCAGAGGGCTGGACCTGAGGGGGCAGACTCATCAGCGCAGCAGCCACCAGTCAATGACGGGCGTCACTGAGGACTCGGAAGTGAAGGGTGTGAGATTAAATGTGACTGATGCTCCCGCCTCGCTCCCCGGCCAGCGCCCGGCTGTGCCCGGAGCAGGTCGCCGTGGTTAGGCCCGCCCAAAACGCTGGCCGGTGGGCGGACGGACGGTGCATCTATTCCTGCCGGCCACACTGTGGAGGGCTGGCTCCAAGTTTTCCCAGCCGATGACTTTCTTTAAAATGTGCTTAAGAAAGAAAAATGAGCGAAATCTCAGAAGGTGCAACCGCATGTTAATGCTCCTCTGTCAAAATACCGCGCTGTCTAGACGCAGCCGGACCCTGGGCTTTGGAAATCCATCTCCTCCGAATCTATATTCCATCAAGCAGCTTTTACAAAATGTATTAAACTTGAGGGGAAAAGCCAATAAGTGCAATGTTGGAAGATTCCATTTAAATACTAAACGTGGTCAAGGGCGATCCCAGTGGACTCCGGGTGAAAAAATTTAGCTCTTGTGGAAATTTTAGCTCTAAGTCTAAATGGTTTTATATTCAAAAATGAAAAAATGTCATCCCCCTCCTCTAAAGCTCTCAGCGTGCCCAGAGAGCCCGTGCTCCGATTCTGGCGAGGGGGGTGCACAGCGAGCTCCGTGTGGGCCCCGGGGACCGGCCACGCTGAACTGACTTGAGACGCCGCGGCGGTGGCACCTGCGTCAGCATATCCGGCTTCCCGGGGCTGGCTGGACGGGAGCGCGTCCAGGGCGGGAACGGGCTCACTTCCTCTCCGAGCAGCAAGTGCTTCCACGGTGCCTCCCGGAACGGCTCAGGACCGACGGTGCTGACATTCCAGTTCCTCCTGCGACTGCGCATTTCGCAGCAGCTTTGAGGTCTCCCGCTAAAGACAGAACGTCAACAACTGATCCTTGTTCCCGACGCTGTCCGGCTCATGAGACATGTTTGCTCTAATGCTAAGCAGAGTCTGTGTCTCTGGAGAAGTCACCCCGTTGGCTCCTGGTCACCTGTCAGACAGAGGGAGGTCAAAACTCCGCTTCCGTCATGCCTTCCTCGAGGTGGACGGGCCGGCTGGTGGGACCTGGAACCGCGTGCCCCGGCTGGTCACCGCCACTGAGACAGCCTCGGCCGTGACAGAAATGTTGTCATGTGTCAGAGAGATTGGGAAGAACCCGTGGAGGGGAAAGCGGGGGGCAGGTGCAGGAAACGGGGCAGAGAAGCAGAGGAGAGGGCACCGGTGCAGCCGCAGGGCTCGTCCGCTGTGATCTTTCCTGGACACACAGACTTGCACGACCGTCACCACCGGCCAGTGTTAGGGCGTTTCCGGCACCCCCAGGTGTTCCCTCACACCTGCGTCCTGTCAGTTCTAGATCCCACCCCAGCTCCAGAGAACCACTTGCCTTTCCGTCTGGCTCTATCCACGCGCCTTTTATGGACGTGTCGCCGGAATAGAACCACGCGACGTGGAGCCTTGTGCATCAGATGCCCTGTCATTTTGCGCCCTCGCCCGCCACGTCCGAGAGGGTGCCGTGTGTGAGCTTTCGTCTTCATTAGTCGTCAACGCCTGTTAATTGCTGAGCGGTATCCCATAATATGACTATCCCACATTCTGTTTATTTCAGCAACTTATGGACATTAAGATTCTTTCCAGCGTTTGGAAATTGTGACTAGCGCTGCTGTGAACATTACGTACAAGTTCTTACACGGAGACGCGGATACATTTCCTCGGGGAGGTTCCTAGGAGCAGAATCGCTGGGTTGTATTTTAGCAGAAGGTCACCTTTCCAAGAAACTGCCGAGCAATTTCCCAAAGCAGCTACACCATTTTGTGTTCTCACCAGCACCAGCAACATACGAGGGTTCCAGTTTCTCCTCATTCTTGACAAAAATGTTGCATTGTCTCTGTTCTTCATTATACCACTCTGCTAGGCGTGCAGCGGCATCTCCTTAACGAATTTAATTTGCATTTCTCTAATGACTATTAATAACACCTTTTCAGAAACTTTTCAGCCATTCATATGTGTACGTATATATATATTTTATTTTGGTGAAATCGCTATTTAGAATTTCTGCCCATTTTTTAAATTGTTTGTCTCCTTGAGTTGTAAGAACTCTTTAGGTATTTTAGATGCAAATTCTTTTTCAGAAACATAATTTTAAGATATATTTCTCTAGTCTCTGCCATGCATTTTCATTTTCTTAATGATGTCTATTGAAGCCTAAAAGTTTTTATTTTCAATGAAGCCTAAATTATACATTTTTTTCTTACGCATTGTGCCTTTATTTTTGTGCCCGAGCACTCTTTGCTTAATCCAAGTTGGTGAGGAATTGATCCTATATTTTCTTCTAGAATTTCTATTTTAATCTCTTACATAAAGTGTATGGTCCATTCTGAGTAAGTTTTTGTCAGTTGTGTGCAATAAGGTATATATTAATATATTTGTGTGTACATATATATTTGCATTTGGACATAGAATTGTTCCAGTGTTATTTATTGAAAAGTCTGTCTTTTCCCCACCAAACTGCACTTGCACCTTGGTTGAAAATCTGCGGATCTGATACGTCGGGTCTGCGTCTAGACGCTCAGCTCTACTCCACTGACCTGGACATGCCCTCGTTATGCCGAGCACGGCAGCCTGATGCGCTGAAGCCTCAGAGTAACGTCAGCACAAGCAGAGTAAGTCCTCCAATAGTTTGGTTATTTTCTGTCCTTTGCATTTCCGTATAAATTTCAGGATCAGCTTGTGAGTTTCTGTTGTAAAGTGTGACAGGCATCACGGAGACGCCACAGAGCAGTCGGGGGAGCTGCCACCTCTTCCGCCATGATCGCGGAATGTCCTCGGTGCTTCTTTAGTCTCTCTGCCGTGTGTGGCGGTCTCAGTGCGCAAGTGTTCTACTTCCTGCGGCGAGTTCACGCCTCAGTATTTTATTCTTTTGGTGCTATTGTGAACGCAATAATTCCCCTAATTTTATTTTCAGATTGTTCATTGCTCACGTACAGAAATGCAGCTAATTTTTCATGTTGATCTTGTATAACATTGCCAAACCGGTTTATTATTTCTAGTATTTTTTCCAAATTCTGTAATATTTTCTTTATACAGGATCCTGTCATCTTCCAATAACGACAGTTTTACTTCTTTTCTAATCCCGATGGCTTTAGCTGTGTTGCCGTGTGACTGCGCCGTGAGACAAACATTTTCCAAACACTCTCTTCATGCCTGACACACGGGAGATACTGAAACAACTTCTGAAACGGTGGGTACAGGGCTTGCTCTGCTCCAGGACACAGGCTGAAGACACGGAGAGGTCGGTGTGAGGTGGGCAAGCCCTTAAGCTCGTGGGTAGAAGAATGTGCTTAACATTCCCAGAGGCAAACAAGATGTGGCCAGTGCCACAGAGAACGGCAATATTTACTGTGCATATTCGATGTTCCAGGCAGTGGCCCAGTGGTTTGTGTGCATCATGACATGTAGATCTGGCCCCTGGAGAGCGCCGGTAGGAACCAACCGTATGCGTCCGCCACTGCGGTAAACACCAGTTTGCCTGGAGGTTGTGCCCAGAGGGGACAGGAGTACGCAGAGCCCAACCTGCCCGGCTCCCGAGGCCACCCACAAACACCCAGCCAGGACACTCGCCGGGTCCCGCAGGATTCCAGGACCAGAGAGGCACATCTGACGGGAAGCCCAGGAAAGGCTCCAGGGAGGTGGTTCGTGAAAGGTGAGTCCGATTTCGGGGCCACCCTGGGAAGAGACAGGAGCACAGGGACACTTGTCCAGGTAGACTTTGCTGCCTGGGGGGGCCTGGGGTCCGCAGCTTTGCTGGTCCTGCCCTGAGGCTGCTCTGATTTGACTCGTGTCCTCGGAATGTACAGAAGTGAGGCTGCGTCAAGTCCACGCTTTGCCTTAAGAAGGCCTGGAAACTTCCACGTTGCCCCTTGGAGACCAGAGAAGCCATCTAGTAAGTCCGTCTACCCTGCTGGGGGACCACCTGCTGAGGTCACCTGGAGAAGCCAACAGGGAGAGACCCCGAGACTGCAGGGGAGAGAGGCCCCCAGCCCCACCTGGCCTGCCGCAGATGCAGACCCTGTGACAACCAGCGGAAGGAACGCCGGCTGAGCCTGCCCAGGCCGCAGAGCTGCGAGTACGTGAAGTGTCCAGTGTCGTTCGGAGTCGCTGAGTTTCAGGCGGTTTGTTCTGCCGCCAGATGTGACCAGATGCTCACAAAGGCAAGGATGCAGGTGTCTGTCTGAGGAGCCACAGGTGGCCCTGCTTGGGGGAGACTGGGTGACACATGCCAGGTGACACATGCAGAGAGCACGATGCCAGGCCAACGGGTGTCTACTCCAGAAAGGCCACCGTAGATGTCCACTAAAGGTGTCGGAACGGTGAGGTCGCACAACAGCCTGCACCCGGGGGAGGTGCAGCTGGCGGTGTCCAGGTGACGGACGTGGGGGAGAGAAGCTGCCGAGACTCATGGGCAGGGCTCTGGGTGGGGCTAAGGGGGCCCGTGCACGTCTCCGGGACAAAGCACAGAGCCAGGGGCTCTTCTTCCCGGCAGAGCCATCAGCGGGGAGCCCATCTCCATCCATCCCTGATGGCTCCGGCTGTCCCTTCCCAAATACACACAGACTGTCCATTCCCAGGAGGGCCTCAGGCACAGGACACAGGTGCCACTGAGCCCACGCAGCATCCGCTCAGCCCTCTCATCCCGGGAGGGTGCATGTCACGCCCCTGTGGGCCTGGTGCCCAGGGGCTGCTGCCCGGGGTGCGGCTGGTCTCCCCCTCCTGGTACTTGCACCGGGCGGCGGCAGCCCGTGAGCTCGGGGCTGGCGGGGGTTGGCGGGGGTCAGCGACGAAGGTGGGAAGTGGCTGTGCTGCCTGGCGTCCTGAACGGGCTCCAGCTATTCTGCACGTCTCTGTGTCTCGTGTGGCAGGACGCACAGAAGCTGAGGACATCTCCGAGGTCCCCTCAGCGTGTGCGTGGAGCCAGCCAGCAGGATCACGCCAAGATGGCCCAGGCAAACGGGAGTCCACTGGCTATGTGGGCCAGACTTGGGTCTGCAGGGACCTCTGAAGACCCTTCCAGATCCCCCAGCCTGACCGCACAGAGTCTGAGGCTCTGCTTCCCAGGCGCTCAGAGAGAGAGGAGGGTGGGAACCAGTGTCCTGAGCTTTCTCCAGCAGGAAACAATAGGGCGTCTTAGAAATTCTGGAATTATGAACACACTCAGGGCGGTCGGGAAGGGCATGCAGGGCTCCTGGGCTGGGGTGCTCCAGAGGCAACCGCAGGACAAAGCCAATGTCCTGGGGTCTTCACGCTCCAAACTGAAGCAGCTTGAGCCGAGGCCGGGCTCCCCAACGAATCCCTCGGTGTCCGAAGGCAAGTGGGGCAGATGGGCCTCCCGGGAAGTCTTGTTGTCTTCTGGGGAAGAGGAAGGATGGAGCCTGTCCTCGTCCTCCAGGGACACTCCGGGTCTGCTCGGAGCTAGAGCTCAGGTTCCTGAATTCCCGCGGCCCTGGGGCACCGTCCCAGGCGTGCACAGCTGTGAGCACAGCGCGGTGGGGGGCGTTTGCCCAGCACACCCTGCTCCACTGCCGCCTGGTGCAAAATGCAGTGGCCCTACGGCGTCTTAGGTCCTGCTGTCGGTGGTCTCCTTTCCTGTACTCGGTGAAGAAGGCTCAGCCCGGACGCCGTCCACAGCATCTGCATGGCCAGCTGGAGAAGTTAAACCGATGATTACCTCCGCGTGCACCGTGGTGAGCCAGCTATCACAGCAGATTAATTACCTCCAAAGTGTGTGCTGAGTGACATTGAAACCGCGGGAGAGCGTGTGGGCCGGAAATCCGAAACAAGAACTCGCCTCCCCCACCTCGCCTTCCCTTGCGAAGGCTGCGCCTCACGTGGGATCAGGGAGGATGCGCGAGAAGACAAAACGGTACTGACTTTGGCCCGTGGGCATTTCGGTTCACTGCGTGGTGGCAGCTGTGTGGCCTGGAGGTCAGGGGTGCAGCCCCGGCCACCAGCTCCGCGTGGCTGCGCAGAGCCAGCAGCGGGGTGGAGACGTGGGACCAGCCCCACACAGGAAGACCTGGGGACACAGGTTTGTCCCTGTCCTACGGACTAACCCTTAACTCCTCCTAGAACAGGTGGTTCTGTCATTATCTTCCCGCGAACCCGGCTCACCTCCTGGGTGCCGACTGCCTCTCGCACCTTGTTTTTCTCCCACGAGCTGCTCGACTGCCCAGGGTGGCCCGTTCTCAGTGGGCAGCAGGCGAGGGAGGGCTCATGGGCTCTGCAGGGGGCCCTGACCGGGCCTGGGTCTCCAGACTCCGGGGGGCGATGCTGCCCCCTCGGGCCTCAAATCCCAGAGAAAACTCCCCGGGCTCCGGGCAGGGCGCAGGGTGATGACGAGAGTGTTTCTGGCAGCGGCTCGGGAGGGTGGAGAATTCGTTTGTTGAAGTCCTGACCCTCAGTATTTGGAGGCGGGGCCTTTCAGAGGTATTTAGGGTTAGACGAGGTCGTGGGGTCCCTCACAATGGAATTAGTGTTTTTATAAGAGACGATGAGACGTGAAATCTCTCTCTCCAGCGCGCTCAACCAGGGCAGGCCCACGTGAGGACGTGGGAAGGTGGCCCTCGCCAAACACCTCGATCTTGGATGAGCAGCTTCCGGAACTGCGAGAAGCAAGTGTCTGCTGTTTAAGCCGCCCCGTCCGCGGTATTTTACTCCGGCGGCCCAGACGAGCTCAAACCACAGCCCCGACCCTACAGCTTACGGGGTGAAATGAGTGAATCCCGAACCGAGAAACCATGAGGTGAGGGGTGTTTTTCTGCGCTGCTTATTTTAGCAGACGAGGTTAGGTCACTTGCGCAAGGTC
>NW_012151641.1:407931-412617 GCF_000956105.1 Propithecus coquereli | reverse complement strand
GAGACGTGGTCGGTGACAAAACCTTCCCTCCCAGAACTGGCGGTGACCGAATCCCCCAGTGAGGGGACTTGTCCACAGCTGTCTGTGTTCCTTCTCGTGTGCGCACGCAGGTTTTTTGTGTTTGATGTGGTTTCCCTCACTCTTGCTGCCTTTTATAACCTAACGTGATCAGCGCCCGTTAGAGAGGCTGAGGCCGGGAGGCTGTCTGGAATACCAAGTGTCTGAAACAAAGTGAGTGAGTCCTTCAGAACTTCTCTTCGAAGCAGCGGCGCCTGGCCTCATTCATTATTAACCGCACTGTGACCTAAATACATCACGGGATCACACTTCACTTAAACGCCGCCTGTCACCCACGGCGCTCACGCGGTGCTCCAAATGGTTTGCGCGTAAAGGAAGAGAGACGCTGTCTTTCAAGTGCAATTACAGCCCAGTGATGACAGGGATCAGCGCGGCCCACCCTTAAGCAGCCAAGGTGCGAACGCCATGGGGACCCCGCCACCACCGGGACGGGAACAATTGATCGGAACGCGTGTGACAGGGTGGTTAAAAATGACTCTTCTTTAATAAATATAATTTCTTCTTATGTGGTGTCCAATCTGTGGCTGTTGAAAATTTGTCAGGAAGATTATTGTTGAACATTTGCCAAAGAGCTCTGTGTTGCCAAGAGTTAAATGACATCAATTAGAATAAATTGCACTTTTATTAGAATAAATGCCGTCCTTGCTGATGAGTTCAAACTCCCTTTCTAGCTCTGGGTTTGTGTCCGATCGGCAGACTCCAGCCCCCTCCTCCACACCCCCTGGCACCCACGGAACTGGTGGTCGGGCATAGGACCTGGTAAACAGAGAATGGGGACCACCGATGGCCCTGCAAACGTCTGTGTTTCTAACCTTCCCCCGCTGTCCGCAGAACAGCCACGGAAGGCAGGGAGCGCAGCCCTCGCCGTGTGCCGGTTCCTCTTGTGAACTTTCTGTGTCCTCCTCCTCCTCCCACGGCTCGGCCTCTGCAGCCAGCAGCTCACTGGAGCCCACGGTGACCCGCTGACCACTGTCCCGCCGTAGCTCAGTACACGTCCAAGGGAGGGCGGAGACGCTACTGTGGGAATGATGGAAGCGTTCTTGGTCACAGTCACGGGCGCTGTGAGCCTCTGCAGAGCCCCCGCGAGCAGGAGCGCCCAGGCGGGGAGGGGAGACGGGACGGGAGGGTTTGACGCTGAGATTTTTCAGTCTGGTTTCCTTCTCTGAATTTTAGTGATTTCAGCATCCCTCGTACCAGCTCCCAGAACCTTCTCCCCCAGGCTATTCCAGCACACAGACTGTGGCTGCTCAACATCTTGGAACCCTTTGCTTCACGGCTGAAAGATCCTAAAATGAAACGAGCTCACTTACGGTCCTGCAGGTTTTAAACTGAGAGTAAAACATGCTCCTTTTCCCTCCTTCAGCGCCGTGTGGCCACGGTGGCGCCTCTGAGCCGCTCTCCCGCCTCGGTTTCCACCTCCGCGCCTTGCCCCGCTGCCGTCTCCCAAGCCAGGAGCCAGTGCTATGAGCGGGCGAGGAGGCTTTGTTTTGTTTTCAGATTTTCTCAAAGTTAAATTAGGAGCCAGATTAAGTCGTAAAAAATGAATAATAATAACGAACACACTTAATCTCTACAGGATCTTTTTTCTAATAAGATTTCGTGCTATGGGGAGTGAATGGAAACACGTCACTCCCTTTGAAGGGTTATGGTAGCTATTTTTGGTCTCGAAAATAAAAAAAAATAAAACACCTAAGACATCTTGGCTTGCAGGACTTTATTTACTTAAAAATAAAATCTGTTTTTCCTCCCTGATCCGTGTAACCCCATGGAGGCCAACAAAGTCTTCCAGAAACTTCATCCCGTAATCGGGCAAAGCAGCCACCAGCCTCCCAATGCCAAACCCAGCACTAGATCGATGATTAAAATGCCACAAGTGGGGCCGCTGTGCCACATCTGGCCTGAAGGCCACGTGAAGTTGTCACGCAGCAGGTCACCTGGAACACAGGGGGAAGCTTCACTCCGGATGGGCCCTATCCCCTCCCCGGGCCCAGGTGAGGCGTGAGGTACCCTTGTTTTGGAACGTTGCGACCAAGCTAATGGGGAGTGTGCTGCGGTCTGTGTTCTGCGAGGGAGGAGAGAAGAAAGAGCCCAGGCGTCCCACGGAAGGATGTGGGGTGGAAACAATTTCTGGAAAGCTCAGAGGAACCCGGGTAAAATGCAAGAAAATGTATTTCAGTTTCCTGATTCTTAGTAAACGTTTTAATCTGTCTCAAAAGCTCCTCGAATTACAAGGCAACTTCCCTACCTGAGCCACAAAGAGTGTCTTTGTTTTTCCTCCTAACTTCCGGGCTATAAAGCGGTGCAAAAGCGGCGGAGATGAACCGATGGGCCTGTTGGAATATCATCGTGAAAATGTCACAGCTTATGGGAGTGTGTTATCTCCTTTAAATTGGGATAATGGGAGAGGTACTGCCATTTTCCTTGTTTAGGGAGTGCTCATTTGCATAGTTCTCAAATTTCATGTAATAACGAGCTGGGTTTGTATTTGATTTACATCATTTAAAGGGAGCAAGGACAGTCTTAAGTGGCCCAGGGCCAGTAACTCGCTGATTGATGCAGCTCCTTGCGTGTCTGGCACCGAGCGCCGCCCTTACACTAATGGCTCGGTGGATGCAGTCTAAATATTCATTACGGGAGCATCCTTCAGGCCGCCGCGCTGCGCGAGATGGATGGTGTTCTGACACAGACAAGCAGGCTGTAGGTAAGAGAGCCGCACACTTCTCTGCAGCAAGCACACGCCGCGCCAACCACGTACTCGCCTGTTGACTTAGGGGCCCCCTTGTAGACGACGATGACATCTCGAGGACAGCCGAGAGCACATCAACCCTACTGTCCTGTGGGCCCGAGGAGCTGTCATTGCCGCTTGGCGTGGAGGCTGAGCATTCGGGCTGGGGAGCGGGTCTTTGGCGTTGCCCTGACACTAGCACTTCACTGTGACCGCAGCACCTACCAGGAGAAAAGGACACAGTTTTAGGCGCTAAAAGCAGTAAAGTTGAGAGTGAGCCCGAGAGGGCTGAGGGAGAGAATTCACTTCACAGCAGATGCGTGGGAGACACCAGAGTAACCCGCACAGTCCACGGGCAGAATGGGGGCCCCTTCGGTGGTTAGAAATGCGAGGAAAACTCAAATTATTTTGGAGCTCCATTGTGGTTGCTGTCTGCAATTTCTAGGCTGTGACATAGCTCCGAGGCAGAGGCTGGACCCCGTGGCACACAGCCCCACGGGGTCGGACACGTTCCCTTTCTCCCAGCTCAGTCCTCGGGCCTCCGGAGCAGGGATCTTTCTCCACCGCACTTGGGTCACCTGTGTCTAGCTCCACAGTACAGGTATTGGAATGAAAAGGTCCTCGGAAATGAGGTTAAACTTGAATCTGTTTGTTCACGGACAAAGGATCCTTAGCATTTAACATTTGATTTTCATGATGGAAAGATAATTTTCACCAGATCCATAAATTATAATCATTCAGTCAAAATTCTCTAACCACATGGAGAAAAATACACTTCTTCATGGTTGTGAAGCTTGTTATTTGAAGTCTCATTTTGCATATAAAAAATATGTAAAATAGGTTTAAAATAATTCTAATAATTTCAGGATGCAGGATACAGGCTCAGCTAAGGGAAGGTGAATGACTGAGGTTCAATTTCAGAGGAATTGGGAGCTTTTATGCTTTTTCAAAGACCTTGGCGTTTTGTTGAGATATAAGCAGCCAATTGAAAATAAGCATCTCTAAATAAAAGGAGGAGGTAAGATAAATCAATCTTTCTTGAAACGGGAATTTCAAGAAAGAAATTATCCAGGGACCCATATACAGTACCTTTCAGGAAGACGATAGATAAAGCTATTGATGGGAAGATTCTGGTTCTGTAGAAGAATCCGTAAGAGAGAGATGTGCTGGGTGATGCTTGGGGGCACCATTTCCTTTTCAGTTTGTATTCTGTGGCGTCCACCACAGTGCAGGGTGGGAACAGCAGTCCTCTCATCAGGGGGGCAAAGAAAATGTGAGGACAAGAAAGCAAGAAGACAGGACTCTCCACTGTGTTTCATTTAGGCAGAGTGAGGTGGGGGGAGAGACAGAAAGAGAGAGAGAGATTGATTTTGATTGTGTAGAGAGACCAGTGAACAGAGCCCCCCAGGGAAGGATGGGGAATGACTTTCCCAATCACCCCCCTGGCCTGGGTTCTGCTGCTGTGCTTTCTTCAGCTGAACCCTACAAGAACCCAGAGGACACGAAGCCCACCAAAGCAGTCCCCGCTGCAGGTAAACCTCCCAAGCACAGAGCAGGAAGGACCATGGGACAGAGGAGTTGGAGGACACCCAGCACAATGTCTGACCAAGGGAAATAGGTCTTTCATGGGTACACTGTGTCTGAAAAACAGTTGGCATCAGAACATCATCTTTGTCCCCTCAGTGTCCAGTCCAGAGGCTGGCATTAGCTGGTGCTGGATTAATACATGAAGGGATGTGTAAATGGGTGATGATGGATGGATGGATCCATCAGTGGATGGATGAAGGGATGATGGATGGATGAATGGGTAGAAGGATGGATGGGTGAAGGGTGGATAGATTGAGGGAGGAAAAGAGGGAGAGATAGGTGATGAATGGGTGGAT
>NW_012151641.1:355697-407042 GCF_000956105.1 Propithecus coquereli | reverse complement strand
ATTTGATTTTCATGATGGAAAGATAATTTTCACCAAACCCACAAATTATAAGCAATATCCAATCAAAAGTATCTAACACATGGTAATGTGTTTCATACCTAGAAAAAAATGACAAAGTTTAAAAATAGACATGATTTGCCAGTTTGGCTTTTTATTTACATACAAAAAATAATCAACCCACACAGTGGGTACAAGTAGGGAATATTTCAAAAGAGAATCCTGGAACTTTCTTATTTTGTCCTTCAGAAAGAAAACAAGAAAATAATCAAGATATTTGCTTCATTTGAAGGTGAAAAATTGTAAGTATCTATCTGAGAAATTAATTTTTAAACTCTATTTTCATGTCATGATATTGAATGTTGCTGTTTGGTTTTATATACACATACTGTTGTAAAAGCAAACAAATGTGTCATTTTAAAACTATGTGTCAACAATCCTGCTAATTTTCTTCCAAAATTAATTTAAGGTAATTAGGTAACATGTAACAAGATATAAACAGAAAAAAAGTCTAAATGCTTTCTTTATAAAATAAACATTAATAAAGATTACACTTAAACTTAACAATAAAATATTTAGTACAATATAGGCGCAGACCTAAAACTATATTCAGGGATTGCGAGATAAAGAGAGAGATCGTTCAAAATCATTTCTGTAACTAACACCACGTGGACATCTCCGGGAAAGTGCCAAAGACCTGCCGGAGGAGGCTGCCGGGTGACAAGCAGCCGTAGAGCATCTCCCGCTCACTCCTCCCCTGGCTCCGCCACGCCGGCCCCATCACTTGACCCATGGCGGGAGGTGTTCACATAAACACGCTCTTGCGGCCGCCCCAGATTTTTACAGAAAGTCTTCTAAAAGTGAAATAAAAATATCTACCAATTCAAAACATTATCTGGGAGGGAAACAGGTTGGAGAGCTCAGAAGTCACGGCACAGCAGAGCTCCTGAGCGGTGACGCGGATCACTGAGCTCAGCGGCTTGTCACTTTTTGAGAGAAAAACATCAGCGGGGTTAAGCTGTTTTTCAAAAAATGAACTTAATAAACAAGTTTTACATGGTTCAAGTCTACACTGTAGATCTGGAAAGCGAGTGTGCCTTCCTAAGGAATGAGCATCACGTATAAAAACGCAATATACGGTCTTAGAGGGGTTTTTAACGTAACTAAAACTGTGGCTTCCGTTCGAAACTCACTTGTCTCAACCTTCCGCTGTGAATGTCATAGTTTAACCTTTGTGTCGTCCTGAAATGTCCTCTCGGCACCTTCCTCACTCACGCACAACGCAAAGTTAACCGTCCCGGATCACTGCGTTCAACCAGACGTTCGCTCATTAAAAACATCGATGGCTCAAGTGAAAACGATAACGTTTACTGAAAGTTACCAAAGCTCACTGATAAATCACAGGATGGTGGTGTGCTACATCGCAGGTCCCGCTCAATTCCTGGACCACTGACTTTAACCTCCTCCTTCCTCCTAAAAATATACATGAACATAAAAGTGATATCGTTTGCAAAAAATGTATCATTCACCCCAATTTAGTTATTGCGTGACTCCTGTGTGCATTTCCATCTCCCTCTTTAGTAACAAATTACTGTGACCTGTGATGAAGGACATACTTGGTCTGTGATGGCAACATGGTGCATGTGTATATGTGTTTATTTTTGCATATGTGTTGGTGTGTGCACGTGTGCATGAATGTATGTTCGTGTATATGTAGAGTCTGCATTTGTGTGTGTGTTTTCATGAAGGAGGGAGTCTATGTGTATGTCTGTGGATATAAGTGTTTTGCACATTTATATGTATGTGTGTTTACATGCATGTTCCTGTGTGTATAGTAGGTATACTTGTATGTGTTGGTGGGTACATGTGCCTCTGAATGTTTTCGTGCATATGTGTGTGCTGTGTATGTGAGTGTATCTGTGTCCATGTGTGCATTTCTGCATGGGTGTATTCCTGTCTATATGCTTGTATCTTGTGAATGTGGGTCTCCATGTGTACATACGTGTGTGTGTGCGCACTACCGCTGTAAACGACTTCTCCAGAGCTTGATCAGAGTTCAGTGTCCCAGAGCCTCGTCTGACATAAATAAGCCAAAGATCTGCTCCTCTTTGAGCGCGTCGTAGAGAGTCTATTTCATGTCTTCACTGTGCTCCAGATAAAAATGCTGAAACAAGTTTGTTTAAGAAAGGCTTATGATTGGGGCTTGTCTGTGTTTCTGGCTGCCCACGGAGTAGCCTCAGCTGCAGATAAACGGTCAGGCTGCCCTTCCCTGCTGGGCTCACGGCCCCTTAGCCACACTCCCTCTGTCCTGCCAAGCCTGCCTGCCCTGCAGCCAGCCCACCTGCTGCCGGCGTGGGCCACCGGGGAGCTGGTTCCTGTGCCAGCTGCCAGAACCGAGGTACATCCCCGACTGTGATGAAACATCCTTTCTTTGAAGTGCTCATCGAATTGTGAATGTTCCCTAGGTCAAAACCGAGAACCTGTAAGTGTTTCCCAAACAGAGACCCTTTACCATATTCAATCAAAGAGTTCAGATGAAGAATTGAACCATCGTGCTCAACAGACGGCATTGTTACTTATCTCGGGTTTATTACATCACACACGTTTTAAGTTTTAAAATGTTCCCTTTTCATAAGGAAAGTGAGTAAATGAATAAAACAGTAAAGTTGGGGGTGGAAGCCAAGTCAGAGGACAGAGGGCTTGGATGAGCCTCCGCCAGACAGCCCCTCGCGCCCTCTCTGGGTTTGCAGACGGCGCATCTCCGGAAAACTCAAAAGAAGCAAAAAATATACAGTATTTTGGGAAAAGAGACCTAGGAACCAAGTCTGCCCTGACAGCCCATTCTGAGATGTATGTTTCTGTGATGCAGGGAAATAATTTTATTTTTACAGTTGAAAACCCTGAATCTAGGGAAATTTTAAAGTGGTCATTGTTAAAAATGTGTCAATACTGTTTAGTCTTAGTGTTTGTTCATAACGTACATCCGGCCTACTGCCGAGAAAGGTGTGTCTGGATAATGTACCCCCCCAACAAAGGGCATCTGCGGAAGCCCACAGCTGGCATCACACTGGTCGTGAGGAGCGAAATCTTTCTTCCACCTAAGATCAGGAACAAAACAAGATGTCCCTTCTTGCCACTTCTATTTAACTTGGTCCTGGAAGTTCTAGTCAGGACAATTAGGCAAGAAAAAGAAATAATAGCCACCGGATTTAAAAGGAAAAAGCAAAACTACATTTGCAGATAACGTGATCTTACATATAGAAAAGCCTAAGGAATACACTAAGAAACTAATAGAATTAATAAATGAGTTCAGTAAGACTATAGAATACGAGATCAATATGTGAAAATCAATGGCGTTTCTATACAGTAGCAATGAGCAAACTGAAAACAAAATTAAGAAAAAAATACCATTTATAATGGTATCAAAGAGAACATAATATTTAGAAATAAATTTAACAAAAGAAGTGGAAAACTTATTCTCTAAAACTACAAAACACTTTTAAAAGAAATTAAAGGCTTAAATAAATGGAAAGACATCACATACCCATGGATCAGAACGCTTAATATTGTTAAGATCCCAATACTCCAAGATTGATTGATACATTGAATGCACTCCCTACAGATTTCCAGCTGACTTTTTTTTTTTTTTTTTTTTTGAGACAGAGTCTCACTCTGTTGCCCAGGCTAGATGCCTAGTTCACAGTAACCTCAAACTCCTGGGCTCAAGCAATCCTCCTGCCTCAGCCTCCCACATAGCTGGGACTACAGGCATGCACCACCATGCCCGACAAATTTTTTTTCTATATAATTTTAGTTGTCCAGATCATGTCTTTCTATTTTTTTTTTTTTTTAGTAGAGACAGGGTCTTGCTCTTGCTCAGGCTGGTCTCAAACTCCTGAGCTCAAACAATCTGCCCTCCACGGCCTCCCAGAGTGCTAGGATTACAGGCGTGAGCCACCGCGCCAGGCCTCCAGCTGACTTCTTTACAGAAATTGACAAGCTGATCCAAACAGTCATATAGAATTCGAGGGACCCAGAATAGTCAAAATCGAGGAAGACAGTCAGAGGACTTACAATCTTCAAGTTCAAAATTTACCACAAAGCCGTAAAAAGATAATGTGGTACCAGCACAATATAAACGTTCCAACCAATGGAATTGATTGTCAAGAGATAAACCTGCACATTTACGTCCAATTAATTTTTGGCACAGGTGCCAAGACAAGGAAATGAGGAAAGAATGCCATTTTCGACAAGTGGCGCCGGGATAACCAAATACTCAACCAAAAGAACGAAGTTGAAAACCCATCTCACACCCCATTTGCAGAAATGAACTCAGAGTAGATCAAAGACCTACAATTAACCCAATTAAAAAAATTAAAAAATAGGTAACCCAATAAAAGTTGAAAAAGGATATGAGTAGAGACTTCTCCAAGGAAGATAAGCAAGTGGCCAGGAAGCACAGGGAAGATGCTCTCGGTGATGCGCTACCAGGGAGACGTGGACCAGAATTACGATCCACCCACCAGGACGGCCGTATAGAAAAGCAGGAAGGATGGCTTGCAAGTATTTTCTCCCGGACTGTAGGTTGACTTTTAGTTTTGTTGATTGTTTGCCGCACAGAAGCTTTTCAGCTTGGTACAATCCCATTGTCCATTTTCGCTTTGGTCGCCTGTGCTTTCGAAGTCTTAGCCCCCAAAACTCTTTGCCCAGACCAATGTCCTGAAACATTTCCCCAATGTTGTCTTCTTGTAGCTTCAGAGTTTCAGGTCTCACACTTAAGTCTCTAGTCCATTTTGATTTGACTTTTGAATATAATGAGAGATAGGAGTCTAGTTTCATTCTGCTACGTGTGGATATCCTAGTTCTCCCCGTACCGTTTATTGAAGAAACTCTCCTTTCCCCACCTGTAAACAAGCCAAATAAAATGAAACTGATGTTCAGTCGGAAAAAAAAAAGGACAACAAGTGTTGAGCACATGGAAAAATTAGAGCCCTCCCACGCCGCTAGTGTGTGCAATGGTGCAGCCACTTAGGGAAACAGTCTGATGGTTTTTCGAGGGTAAAACCTACAGCTGCCATGGGACCCACCGGTCCCACTCCGAGCTCCATACTCAGCAGAAACGAAAACGTACTCACACAGAAACTTGCACACGAGTGTTCCTAGCAGCATTATTCATAATAGCCAAAGCGTGGAAACCACCAAATGTCCATCCTTGGACGAGCAGATACACAAAATGCAGTGTATCCACGGAACAGAACATCTGACACATGCTACAACATGGATAAACCCAAAAACATCGTAGGACGTGAACAAAGCCAGACACACAAGACCACATATCGTAGGATTCCATTCACACGAAACGCCCAGAACAGGCAAACCTCTAGAGACAGAGAGTGGGTCAGCAGTTGCCAGGGGCCGGGCGGGAGGGTGATGGGGAGATCATGGTGCCGGCTACGGGGTACGGGGGTTCTTTCTGGAGTAATGAAAGTGTCTGAAATTGACCCTGGTGGTAGTTGCACGTAGCTGTGAAGACACCAAAGCCATTGAATCATACACTTTAGATTCATGAATGCGCAGTATAGAAATCATACCTCAACAACACCTTTTAAAAAGAAAGTGCGTATGTGCATATAGATTTTTTGAAGGAGGTAATTACTGCGTGATGAAAGAATAGCATAATCGCACCGAAATATGCCTCTGTAGTTCCTCCACTTGAATGCTGAATGCAGAACTGAGCGTCCCGGCCTTCGTGACTCAAGGGGGAATCATTCTTCCTGTCTGATTCAAGGGAAGATACCTCGTCACCAGGGAAGTATCACTTTGCCTGCTGCTAAATTCTAATACGAGTTGTGAAGTGTGACACTGGCACGGGCTTTAAGCAGCTTTACAGAAGAGACACCTGACAATTTGGTCAGCTGACCTGTCACACAGAGCCCTGTGGCACCAAGCCACCTCCCACTCTCTTTCTGGGCCCGCGTGTCTGGGTCTCTTGGGTACCGGCGGCGGGGCCAGGCCTGCGTCTGCAGTGAGAAGCCCCGTGCGGCTGCCGTGGGCTGAGTCGCTGGCGGGGGTTGGGCTCGGGGCACGAAGCAGGCCCAGGGCCGGTGGCCTGCAAGGACAGGGCCTCAGGCAGGCACGGGTGCTCCCGTGGGCCAGGCCACGCAGGTGCCTCGGCCAGCGAGCCAAGGACGTGGTCTCATCCTGGCCACAAGATTTCACACGAGAATCCTGAGTGAATTCCCTTCTATCCCCACCCCCGTGCTGGAAACTCAGTACAAATTTTCAGGGAAGTCGGGGCAGGGGCATAGGGAGGGGGAAGTAGCCACTTTTCAGAAAGTTGCTGTGTGGGCACTATTGTTGCTACGTAGATTTGGGGAAGAAAGAAAGGAAGGAGGGGAAGAAGGAAGGAAGGAGAAAAGGGAAAAAGAAAAGGTGAAATTATGTTTGCAAATTCACACGCACGCGGAAGTTGCACGATGACAAGGCTGACGTTGGCGGAGCCGTCTGCGAGGAGTCGCGCTCACCGAGCCTCAACGAATGACGTCGCTCGTCCATCCCAGCAGCCTCCGCAGGTGACACGCGTGTTGCCCACCAGGCAGATGACAGACGCCTGAGCTGCTGCGGCCCCAGCCTCCAGGGGGCGCGACTCCCCTCTTCTCCGAGCCGACTGGTCACCCTGGCCTGCTCCTGTCTCCTTAGAAGCTTCGCGCGTCTCTCTGGTCCCGCGTCTCTCCGAATCTCTTTGCTGCAGGACTCCGGTACCCGGCAGGTGCGTCAGGTCGGTACGCCAACAGTCAACGCAGTTGAGATCCAAAGTCAGCCTCAAGTAACTTGAGACGAAAGCCTTCTCGGGGACTGGTGTGACATCGCTCACAACAGGTTCCCAGAGCGAGTGTGATCTTTAGACCGGCCGTCGGCAGCCCGGGCCCTGGCCTGGGTCTCCACTCTTCACGGACGCCGCGCTCCCGCCATCCTGCCGGGCAACGCTCCAGCCGGGTCTGACTTCCAGAAGCAAAGCCAGAAATGGGTCGGTGTCCCCACCTCGGGAGGATGGAGCCGGGGTGCGTGTGTGTGTGTGTGTGTGCGCACGCGCGCACGTACTCAGTGTGCTGTGTGTGGCGAGATAATAACTCGTCTGCACGGCAGCATCACCGAGGGAGTCACAGTGTTGCTTTAAGTAACAGAGAGGCCGGAGTCATGAAACACTTGAGGGACCACAAAGGGGACCCGGGCCACTCGTGCGGCAGGTTTGGGGCGTGATTAATGGGAACGACTGGTTAATATGCTTTGTGACGAATAGCTCTCAACAACCTCATCTTTTATCATGTTCCCTGGCAGCGGGCTATTAATAGTGGTGGAGCCTTAACTTGTTATTTCAAATATTTCAGGCACAAATAATAGAAGATTTCCAATTAAAAAGGATAATCTCCCTTCAGAAGCAAAGCAGTAAGCACAGTGAATAATTTAAAAAGCTTCTGGGATATAAAGATTTATTCTATCTCCCCATGAGCAATAAGTCGGCAGCTTTGATTAACAATTTAAAAACAGAGGAGTTGTGAAACGTGGTCTTTTGTCCATGGTTTTTTTATCGTTACCACTTCCCCAAAACGTTGTCATTACATAAAACACCATTTCAATTAGTTTCCTACAAACCCCCAAGTCATATCCAATAAGTTTTTACTGATTGAGAAAATTAGAGCTGGGCAACAGGAAAAAACTGTGGTTACGGAGAAAACAGCAAATACCCTCTGGCTTTGAGATGCTGGAAACCGCGTTTGAAGACTTTGTTCATCTGTTTGCCGTTTAGGACGATGACATGTTTTGATTAAACACAAGGGTGTAGACGAGTGTTAGGAGTGTGATGTAATCCAATCTACCGTATAGATTTGTCTAATAAATGTGCCTGGGGAGTGTAATTCTGTGTGCACTCCTAGCGCTAATTCAGAATTAATATATCTGAAATTTCAAAGCCATTATCTAAATGGTTCTCACTTCTACCCTTCATAAAGAATCCGATAGTCCTAGACACAGCTGAACATAAACTCTGGACTTGAAGGGAATTCTGGAAGACTGAACTGGAGGAAGTAGCTGGCAGGCAGATTTCCCTTAAGCCTCCCCGTAATTTCTGGGATAATACCAGTTCACAGAAAGAAGGTGGCTGGCTAAATGCAGTGTCGAGATAAAGCCCTCATTTTCTCTGCAGAAATTCATTATTTGCACCCAAAGGACTATTTGATTTAGTGAAGCTCTGCTGAAGTGGCCCCACAGTTCTTGGCTGTCATCAAGCCTGTCTCTAAGCAGGCCGTGGTTTCCCTCATTAACAGAACATGTTCCCCCTGTCCAGACCACTATAGTTTGAAGAATATTCAAGATTCTGCCCGTGGTCTAAACAGGTCTTTATAATTTGGGTCCAGTCGGTTCCTTCGGCAGTGGGTTCTGAAGAGCTCTGGCGAACGGGACACGCTCAGATAGCACCGCGGAGGCGCCACGACACGGATTAATAATCAGACGGCACCGATCGGGCTTCCAAAGTGCGCCGGGAACCAGCCCGCACGCGTTGCAGTGTTTCTTTCGTGTCATTGTCACAACGGTCCTGTGAGTTAGGTACCGTTTCACATCCCCATTTTTCCAGACAGCTGGGGACACAGGAGCTCAAGGAACTTTCCAGAGACAACGCAAATAAGTGCAGAGCTGGGACTCAGACACATACAGCTGCCACTTTGTCCAAAACGAGCACAATTTAGCCACAGGTGTTTGAGGACCTGTGTCCCCAGCTCTGGGCTGTGTGCCGTGGGGCGTGATTTCCTGTGGCCCTCCAAAGACAGGGAGCTGTCAGTGCTCTCGCCACTCCCACCACACAGAGAAGGAGACAGAGGGTCCAAGAGGAGAAGCGACTCAGCCGTGGCACACAGCCAGGAAGGGTCAGAGCCCAGGTGTGCACCCATGTTCACCGGGCTCCGGAGCCACCTTCTCAACACTTAAGCCAGCCACAGGCTTGGGCCAGAGCGGCAGTCATGCCAATGTCCTGAGAAGGTCCATGGCGTGCAGCCTGGGGCAGGAGATGGGCGGGACGCGGGGACAAGGGGAAGGGGCGTTGTAGGACCAGGAGCTGCAGCCGGGCGGTGGTTCCCGCAGCACTGGCAGGCAGCCGGTGGGCGGGAGGGCAGGGCTGGGTCCTCGGCGTCCCAGCTGAAGACGCTTTGCTCCTGCAGCGCCGGCTGCTCCGAACACAGGTGTCGGCAGCACCGTGAGCTCCGGCTGGACGCCAGGGGAGGCACCTGCTTCCGAGCGCTCAGCCTCCGGGTGACATGGAGAGCTGGCGTCAACGACTTTCCTCGTTTGTCGAGGACTGCGCTTGGGCGTCTCCTTGGGCTATACTTATGGACCAAAAAGTAATATGATGTAGCTGCTTTTGTTTTTATTAATGCTCACAGTGCTTGGGTGTCCACGTGGGCAGGTTTGGAGGATCCTCCCACTCATATGTGCTGAACTGCTGCAGAGGCGCCGGACGTCCTGTTTGCAGAAAACCACGGCTTCGGCCTGTTGGGTGTGATGGGGAGAGAGATTCCCTTGGACCTTCTGATGGAGTTAGAGCCCACAAATCTTGAGGAATGGGAGGCGTGGCTGCGTGTCGTGCCTCGAGATCCCTGGCCCCATGGCAGTCCCCTCCTCTTTCTTCTACGTTCTCCTTGTCACTATTTCTTGGGAATTTATGAGACCATCTGATTTCACAGGCTGCAATGTCTGGTTACCGTAAAGATTTACAGAGTTAACCCAGGGCCGCTAAAACCTTCATATATTAAGGCAAACAAGATGATTCTTAGAACGTATTTTCTGTAATTAAAAACATGCGCTTACCAGTATGTTGCTGGAGGACGCCAGCATCAGCCAGGAGCTTGTTCAAGGTGCAGAACGCTGGGCCTCGCCTGGCCCTGCCCACGTCGGGGCTGGTTCAGCAGAGGGACCCCGGAGGCCCCTCCAAGGGGGGGTGTCTACCTGCAACCCGCCGGTGAAATGGAGCCAGCGGGAAAAGAGTTTCGGCAGAGGCGGGAGGCAGGCAAGAGCTCCTGGATTCCAGAAACAGAAGCAGTGTCACTGTCCTGGGCACAGCAGGGGAGGGGGGCGGCGCGGGAGAGGCCGCGGACAGGTGGAGGGTAGGCGCCAGACCCGCTGGGTCACCTCCGGGGCAGAAACGACGATATTTAGTTTTTGGCTCTGGAGGCTGGAGGCCCAGGCGCGGGGAGCCCCGGCCTCCTCCTCCTCGAATTCCCACGTGGCAGAGAGATCACCCTCTGGTCTCTTCCACAGGGCCCTCCCCCCTCCAGGAGGGCTCCGCCCTCGCGACCTAATCACCTCCCAGCACCATCACCTTGGGGGTGATGACGTTGACATTTGAATCTGGGGGGACACATTCAGTCCATGGCATCACCCAGATCGTGGTCAAGGGTTTGGCGCTTGTGGCCAGGCCCATAGGAGGGACGCGGCAGTGTGACCTGTGTGGTCAGACTCCCCTGGTTTGTCATGGAAACAAGATCAGACCCTCTGTGCAGCCTCAACCCCCCCTTGCTCTCAACTGTCTCCTGCCCCATCCGTCTCCGAGGGACAGCCCAGGGCTCCCCTCACCTGGTGCCGCCCGACAAGCCCCACCCCCCGTCGAGGGTAGGGCACGAAATGTCGGCACCTGTCCACGCACAACCTAGATGCAGGAGGCGGTTGGCACGCCACGGGGCACACGGCTGATGAGCTGGGGGGGATGCTTCTGTGCCCCCTCCCCACCCGGCGGACCATCCTAGGGGCTGTGTCCGTGGCATCTGGAGACAGCAGGAGGACCAAGTCGCCTTAGCGGGAGCCAGGTGAGGACAGAGCTCCAGGTTGTCCCTCTTCCCTGACTCACTCCTTCAGCCCTCACCCCGCTCCCCAGAACTGCACCCTAGCAGAGAGGTAGCGGGCTCTGGTTCCTGGAACACAGGCTGAGGCCGATGGCAGGAACGGGACCAGGGAGAGGTCGGGGCCACCAAGGTTGGCCTGCGGATACAGGATGGCAGCAGGGACCAGACGTCAGCAGCTGCCTGGCCTGTCCACCCACCCACCTCTCCCCAATACTTTTGGTGGCTTCCCTCTATGTGGAATGCTTCCCACCCCCAGCCCGCCGGGTGATTCTCCAGATTTGGGGCAGATTGCGACTTTCCGGAGAGGCCCCCCTGACCCTCAGACTGAGCCGGTGCTCCCTCCCATCCCCTTTTGTCGCAGTGCCCTAGCCTAGCGATTGGCACTCGGCCTGACGTGTGTGCCGCTTGCTCCGGAGTCTGTCTCCCCAGCTGGCATCTCTGAGGCCCATGAGGGGAGGGGCTCTGCCTGTGCCTTCTGTCCCGGGGCAGGTCCCGGGTGACCAAGGAGGGAATAAACCCGCAATGGGCACAGTCCCAGCACCTGTGCAGCCCGCCTGGCCCAGCCCAGGGTCTGGGCATCACCTGGAGATCAGGTTCCGTGTGGCAGCTTTCAGACAGGTTCATGTGGCGTTCCACGCTGTCACTTGTTTCCATGAACACAGTCTTAAGTCTGGGTTTAAAGCAGAGCTATTCTTTCTCCTAAAATTCAGAATAACCAAAGGCTTCCGTATATCACAGACACTGTATTGCCTCTCAGGCATGTGGATGAAAGAAGCTCAGAGCCATTTAAGTGCAGGGTTGTTTGAACTTAACTTTAAAGGCAGAGACCACTGAACGTGCGCTTTCTGCAAGGCAGGGCGTGCATCTCTCATAGCCAGCGGGCTTCCCGGGGGGCCAGCCCCGGCAGGAATCCATCCAAAATGCCCTGACCTGTTCCTTAAAGGCATCTGCACAGCACAGAGAGTGCGTCTCTTTCCTTCAGAAACTTGGTGGGGCCGAGGTGCAGGGTTTCCTGCCGGGTCAGGGCAGCCCTTCTCCCGCCCTTCCCTTCACCCCCTTTGACGGGAGCTTCACGCTCCTTGCTCCTGCGCAAGAATCACTCACTGCATACGAGATCAGCACGCGTGTCCACGCACACAAGTGCGTTCACACAAGTGCACACACACGAGCACGCACACAACCCCTGGGCATTCGCTCTCCAAATACAAGGTCCTCGGTGATCCTTAGCCCTCGTAGAATGTCTGAAAAAGCTGGAAGAAAACTCAGGATGCTGGATTTTCTGCCTCTCCCTTTCCTTCCCTTCCTCTTTCCTTCCCTCTCCGCCCCCTTAAACCCTGAGTGCGGTTAGAGCTGGTTCAGCAACAGGAGTACCGTGGTGACTTCAAAGCGAGTGTCCGCGGGCTAACCGACTCTGCGTGCCTGACCCCCAGAAGCGATTGCAAACCGAAAGCCTCAGCTTTTGATTAGGAATCTGTTACTAAAGGAAACAGATTACCAGCAAGAGCCGAGGCGATCGCCTGACATGGAAGCTCAGAGACGGATGCAAGGAGAGTCGCGTCCCCTATCGAAACTGCCCGCAATCTGAGCCAAAAACAATTGAGTTCAAACTCAGGTTAAGATGGTAAAACAGCTCCATTATCTCTTTAATTATTTTTCATTTGAGCTACATATCCACTCATCAGTCCTGGTCAGAGCTGCAAATACAGAAACGATGTCTACAAGACAATGTCACGGCCTCGTAATTCCACCGGCCGCAGAACCACATCCTGCCTGGAGTTCTATCCCGTGCCCCTGTGCTCGTCAGGCTAATAACGCAGAACTGGCAGAATAAGCATGTTCCTTGGGATGTGCAAGTGTCGTGTGTGTGTTCATTTGCGTGCATTTGCATCTGTACCGAGTGTCACAGAGCGGCCTGGTGTTGGTGATTAGCTCTGACCAAGGCTGGGCGGAGGGGTGTGCAGCTCTGAGCGTCCGAGTGCCAAGGGGGGCGTCACGGCTCTGACCCCAGAAGCTGCAGCCCCAGGAAGGAGCAAACTGGTCAGACACCCAGGCGGAAGGCAGAGGCTGGAGGGGGGTGCGCGTAGGGGGAAGAGGAGGGGAAGGGGCGGGAGCAAGCCGGGCGAGAGACAGCGGCTGGGCCAGCAGAGCAGCGGCCAGGAACAAGCCAGCCGGGCAGATTGGACCAATATTCAGGAGCAGGATTTACAGGCTGAGAAATTGATCGGCCTGGTGGGGCTGGGGACGTGAGGAATGATCTAGAGCAATCCCTGCATTTCCACTGGGCGTGCGGTGAGTTACGGGCAGTGTTCCCGGTTACAATATGGGGAGAAAATTATGTGCCTCCCCCGCCATCACCGTTATGAGATAATTAACAGCCTCTGATTTAGCGTCAAGAGGTCATATTTCCCTGTCCCATGAAACACCCCAGAGGGTCATATCTTCTCGCACAGCTTAATCGCCGCTTCCTCCGTGAGGCCTCCGCGTCCCCCCGCAGGCCCCCGACTGTCGCAAGTGTGCTTTCCACCCTGTGGCCACGTGAACCCTCAGAACACGCGCCTGCACGTGCGGCTTCCTCCCCGGCTCTTCCCAGGGCTTGTGTCCGTCTGCCCGGGTGCGCGGCACGCCACGAGCCCCGCTGATGTCGCGCTAAGCGGAAGTGACTGAGACGGGTTTATTTTGTTTTCTGCCAGACTCGTGCACGGCCCTTTGCGTCACGCAGAGGGGCAGCCACA
Organism: Propithecus coquereli; assembly: GCF_000956105.1. Lineage (NCBI taxonomy): Eukaryota > Metazoa > Chordata > Mammalia > Primates > Indriidae > Propithecus > Propithecus coquereli. Next base: position 393,424 of record NW_012151641.1, on the reverse strand, counting down.
CCCTTCTCCTTCGTACATAGTTCTCTGCCGGGAGGGCCCTGTCTGTGGTCACCTCCAGGCCATCCCTGCACGCAGAGTGAGTTCTTCATGACTCCAGGGTGTGTGGATTATCTAGGGTGTGGCCATCGCTGAATCCACTGGGGCAATGACTGAAGAGGCTGGAGGACTCGGGCTGGTGACCAGCAGGTCCACCTGGAGGAGGAGCGCCGGGCACCACGGAGGAATTCACAGGCCACAGGTGGAGCCGCCACCCGGGCCTCCTGCAGGACCGAGGCTGAGGACACCCCTGCAGACCCACCTGGAGTCGTCAGACCACACGTACACACCCGCAGGACAAGGGTACGGGGGCATCACCCTCCCTGGGATCTCCCCAGCCCGGGACTCACGGGTGCTGGGGCATAAACAGCCCAGCTCCCTCCACCCCAGGGAGGATGACTCTGGGGCGAGTGTTTTACGTTTTCCAGAATCTCCTCTCTGGGTTCATCTCCAGCCACCTCGGTGGCAGCTGCTGTGACAGTGCGCCATGCGGGCTGCCGTCCCCCTGCCCACCTCTCTTCCCGACACCTACACCCCTGCAGTGTTACTGCTCCTTGTAAAGAGACTTGCACGGGAATCTTCGCCTCAGAGCCTGCTGCTGGGAGATTCCACACTCAGAAACCAACTCAGAGACCATAAAAAGACAAGAAAAGTCTTCTGGATGAGGCGTGAGGCCGCAACGCCCCCCTCAGACAGTCTCCAAACAAGAGGCCCCCGGACCACCCAGGTCTGTCTGCCACACGCCACCTTGAGATTTTAACCTTAACCCGGCTGCCTTCATACGAGGCGTGTGCTTTGCAGTTTGCCGGGGTCTACACTCCCCACTGCCCGGCCTCCAGCCCACCGCGGCTGCGTGCAGAGCTCGTCCCCGCCCACCAGGCCTTTGAGCTCCCTGTTGCCGCGTCAGGCCCCCTGGAGACGGGAGGTGACAGGAGCCAGATCTGCAGGCTCAGCCCCCAGCCCCGCACTCCGTCCCTACTCAGCAGTGCCTTGGCGGGGAATCCGGGGCTGTCCGTTTGGAGATTGGCGAGGGGCTGCCTCTGAAATCCTTTGCTTGGGGCCGTGAGCACATCCGTATTCGCTAAGTCTGCTGCACGTTAGAAATGCACAGAACCATCCTGTGCTCGCTTGGCTGAGAGGAGGACGTGGCAGCAGAGTAAACACAGCAAAAGTCAGCTGGCATTTCTCCAGTTACTCAGCGTGCTGAAGCCCTCCGCACGCGATCTGTGCCCGACCTCCCTCTTCTGGACACCGTGGGCTTTCACGTCACCATCGTCCTCACTACACGGCACTCAGTGCCTCTTGCAGAATGTTGCAAAGCCCGACTCCCACTGTGACCTCAGATACAATGCCGCATACACAATGTCCAAATGTGGCTGCAGGCCCCAAATCAGGAGTCCTCAGCTGGGCCCAGACCCAGGCTCTCACCCTTGATCACTAGATTTATCAATTCCACACGAGGTGCAGTCAAAGAGGAGTATAAGGCCGCCTGTGGAAGTTAGATAAAATTCAGCATGGAAAGACAGGTGATTAAGCCCCAAACTTAAAGGGAATTTCAGAAGAAAAACATGAAAGGAGAAGCAACATATAAAGAGGTAAGAGCTGAGAAGTTTCCAGATTTTATGAAAAGCATGCATCCTTCATGCATTAAGCAGGGAAATAATAAACCCATGTATAAATTAATCATGGTGAAAATACAGTTTAGGAATAAAGAAATTATCATTAAGACTATTAGGAAAAAAGGAAAATTACTGACAGAATAACTGAAATGAGAGCGAATTTCTCATCATCAACAATAGATGTTAGAAGACAATGGAATGACCTTTCAAAATGCCGTGATAAAATTAAGGTCAATCCAGAATTTTACACCCAGCTAAACGGCCATTCGAAATTTTAGGAGGTTGTATTATATATTTGAAATTCTCCTTTGCCCCACGCCTCACTATGGATGGCCCCATTCCAGGTGAATCATATGCCCATTTGTTTGACCTCAGACCTGGTCATATGACTTGTTTTTGGCAACAGAAATTGAGAGCAAATGAATATGTACCAGTACTGATCAAGGGCTGTGACAAACACGTGTGTCTCTGCTTGTCCTTCTTGACAGCCTGCCTTCCACCGTAGGAAGAGCATGCTCCAAGAAACCAGTACTCCTTCAGCCTGAATCCCTGCACCAGCTTGCAAAATTGTTAAACTTTCAGGAATTTTGCAATTCGTTTGTTAAACATGGCCATTGCTAAAAACTAAATTATACAACTTACTTAAGTAAATCCTATTAAAAACAAAGGTGATAAATATTCAAAATCCATCTGCTTTCAGTTGTGTTTCTATATTTTATTATTATCTATACTCTTGAGGTGTTTTAGGTCTGTAATTGGTAGGAGTATTATATAATGCTGTGCTAGTGTGCCTCTCCTCCCAACTCTGTCCCATGATGTCAGATTGTAGCTTTAAATCAGAAATTAGTCACAGTGGGAGCATTTACACCACAGAAATGGGCAAGTACTACAAATCAGGGCTCTATTTATTATTTTGTTGACTGCCTAGGCAAGAGAGTGATAGAAAAATTGTTAATAACACAAATAAAACACAAAAGTGTGTTTTATCTGTAGCTGTTATGTTTTGAAGGGCATAATTAATAAGGAAATATTATTCCAGTATTCAAAGCTATTATCTAATTCAGCAAAGAAGTTTCTCAGATTGTAATTTTAAATTAAAACAAATAATATAAAATTCTTAGTGTTTCCTGTTTTTAACCTCGTCCACAAAAAAAAAAATAAGAAAAATTAGGAGATACTTTAGAAAATTTCCTGAGTTTAACTAAAAGCACATAACCTTGCCATTTTAAATATTTAAGTTATATTTAATAATCTCATTTATGTTTTTATCTGTCTAAAATAGTTTTCACTTTCTTGCTGCTATTTTCAAAATATGAATAAAGAGAACTTACCAGAAGGTAATTGTTTTTCCACCACGCCTTCCCTAGGAAACCTGGGTCTCCTGCAATCCTGGGATCACAGCCTCGGAATTAACATTCCAGAATCTTCCATAAATGTGACAGGCATCAAATGAGTGGCACAAATGGAACGTGGGAAGCTGGGATAGCTTTGGGGAGAAAGAGCATCAACGTTGAAAAGAATTGCTGCAATGCGGACACGCGATCCCTGGAGTGGTTGTGCTGTTGTGCAAATTCACGTAACGTTCGGTGAGACCGCTGGCCCGAGAGTCAGAGTGTGGGCTCAGTGTCGTGTGTGTGTGTATGTGTTGTGTGTGTGTATGTGTATGTTGTGTGTGTTGTGTGTGTATGTTCTGTGTGTGCATGCACTCCCACTATATACCGGGGTCATTTTAGGAAGTTTATATCCTTCATTTCACCTAATTCACAAGCATTCTATGTTGGAGGAACATAATCGGGAAATTAATTCGGAAGAGCCCTATAGGCTGTCTATAGAGAGCAAAGGTGGGTATATTTTATTTTTATTTGTCCCTTTTTCAACTGTACAAATGGAATCTACCAGAAAAATCCCTCTGTGGTGTCTGTAAAGGATGGATTGCCATGTCTGACCTGAGGTACAAGCACCCGACCACCTGAGTGCTGTGGCTGGCACGGCCTTGGCGTTTCCAAAGAGAAGGTCACGGGTTCTCATTCCTGGCTCTCCCGTCCACCAGCTGTGTGCACTTGGGCAGCTGTGGTTCCCTAAAGGATGCAGTTGGGACCTCAGTGACGCGGGGCCTGTTCTCCGGAGGCCGTCCCAGGCCAGAGAGCCCACCGCTGCGGTGTGGGGGGTTTCGCTGGGAGGAGCCGCCCGTGTGCCTGGAAACCACAGAAGGCCTCGCGGAACCCAGCACTGCTGCTCACTTAGGATGCCACACTCAGCCGCGAGGGCGCCAGGCTGGCAGTGGGGACAGCCAAGAGGCGCGTTGGGGGCTCTGAGCCTCCTTCTCCACTGGGAGGTGGTGGGAGGTGCCTGCCAGACAGATGCGCTCTCGGCGGCCCCCGGAGCCAGCGGGGGCTGCTCAGCACCTGCAGCTCTGCGCGGCCCAGCCAGCATCCCGCAGCAGCTGGAACCTGAGCTCCGAGCGCCGAGTGTGCCCCTGGAGGTCGCCTAGTCTCCTTCCCACTGGCCCTGGGGGTCCTCCCAAGGGATGTGAAGAATTTCCAGGTGGGTTACCTGGGTACCCAGAGCAGCCACGGTGTGTTGCTTGTGATCTGTGGCACCTCGTCTCCCGAGAGGCCCGTGAACAAGAAAATGAACGATGCGTGTAGCGCGGCCCATCGCGGCGTGTAGCGTGTAGCGTGGCACCACAGCCCAGGCCATGGTGCGCCCAACCCCAGCTCCGACACGGTGGAACGTGCCACCCCAGGGCCAGAATCCAAAACGCTACCAAGCTCAGAGCCCAGCAGCCCGGGCACTGGCGGCATTGGTGAGCTGGTGAGCAAGGAGAGTGAGCATCTGAGCGCTAGGAAGGGTCCTCCTCAGACCCACAGGTAGGAGGACAGAGCAGCTCCTTAAATGGGTGGCTGCCCTGGGGCAGGTTCCCTCCGGTCAGTGGTTCCCGAACAGCGGCGAGGGGCGGGGCAGGGGGCAGCAGGCACAGCCTGGGGGATGAGCTTCGGACCTGGCCCCTGGGCCCCCTGGACCGTGAGTGACCTCAGCCAGGAGCCGCAGAGCGTGAGATCCGCAGCCGGCGAGCGCGGCCTTCGTCCATTTTCCTGGACACGCTCTCCACCCACCACGCCCCAGACAAATCTGCCAAGCGCTGAACGCCCAGCACCCAGGCGGAGTCCCACAGGCAGGAGAAGCCACTGAGGGCCGGGAATGTTATTTTCGGACCATCCCAGACTGGTCCCGATACAAACATTTAAGTGCACGAAATGCAAATGAGAACAGCCCCCGACATGTCTCTCAGCACCACTTAGGTCTGAGGTCACGAGTGCCGCGGCGTTTAGAGGTCTGCGGGGAGCTGCTGGAATGCTCCTCACGTCAATGCTGTGAGGCTGAGGGAAATCTTTCCTCACTCCAAGAAGGGCACGTGGCTCTGCACCCCGGCTGCACAGAGCCCCGCCCTCCGCAGCAGGGTTTGGAAAGAGGATGGGGGCCCCCCTTAGAGGACAGCAGGGTCCCAGAACGTGGAAAGGCCTTGCTTTCGGGCCACGTGCTGCGCTGTCTGCCCGCAGCTGTGGTCGGGGACTTCATCACCAGTTAAGCTCGGCTGCCCCCCAGCCATGGCCCAGCACAGGGAGGCTGACTTGGCCCTCTCCCCCTGCGCACTTAGAGCGCTGCCTGGCTGCCAAACCCCTCCCCCCTCTGAAGCAACCCCTGCAGAAAGACCCGGCTCTCCTTGGATGGAGCGCTGGGGTCCTGCCAGACCGTCAGTGTCTACATCTCCACCCAGCTGGACATAGGTCCTGGGGGTCTCTGTGAATTGTGTGTATCATCTGCAGCAAACACATCCGTTTGCTCAGACTCTGCGAGTAGGAATGGAACAGAACAGGACCTGGAACCAGGTCTAGCCTGGCCCACGTTCCCGACACAACCGATGTTGTTTCCATCTAATTCCTTTCATGACAGAGCCTTCTGTGGCAGGGAAATTCCACGCAGACGCTGCCAGGGGAGCGACGCCAGCTGCCCAGACGGGCCCTGCGCCGACCAAGAGGCTCTGGCTCTGCAGGAACAGAACGTCTCCTCCCAGAAGCACGGCCTGTCTGCGGGAAGAACATTCCGGAATGTGGGGTTTAAGAGGCAGATCTGACGTGAGCAAGAAGAAGGACTCTCGTTTACGAAGCTGCCCCATCGTGCTCGGTTCCCAAAGCCAATTCCAGGGACTGCGTAACCAGCCGCTCCCCAGACTGAGTGCTGCCGGAGTGCATTTGCACGCTTCCACTAACAGAATGTGCCGGGCTTTGTCATCTCTGTAGATCTGGGAGTGCAGCGTGGCTAGTCCTCTGCTCCCACCTCTCTGCCACCAGACGCTCCACGCTCTCTCGTCACACAGGCCGGGCTGGCCGCAGAGGGCCACGGTCAGTGTGGACACTGTCGGCGGCTCTGACAGCAGCTGTCACTCTTACCGACGGCTTCCCAAGTACAGGGCTGGGAGTGAGAGGCCGGGCTCGGGCCCCCGTTGCCCATTCTTCCCTGGGGCAGCTGTTCGGTAACTCGGGCACTGCTCGGCATCTATGGGATGACCATGTTGGTAGCAAAACCTCCACCCAGGTACGGGGCACGGATGCTGAGCAGGCGTCTGGTTAGGTAACTGGCTCAGGTGACGTCTCTCATCTTTCTGTCTGGCCCATCCAAGGACCCATGCAGCCCACTCAAGCCGCCCAGAAGCATTTGATGCATAATTTCTCCTTTGGGTTTTTGGGGGCACCAACATTCAGCTGCAGATTTCATAAAAGCTGGTGAAATAGAAAAAGGAAACGAGTAGGCGGCCTTTGGTGTGTTTCTTGGATCCACCCCAAAAATCAGGGAATGCAAATGTTGGCAGCGAGCACTGATTTTTTTTTGTCCAATCCCTCATTTTATAGATGAGAAAACAGGCCCAGAGGGATAAGTCATTAGCCCGAGGGATCACCGACAGGTTTCCCGAGATGGAGCCAGAACCATCTGCCGTCAGGCGCAAAGCCTTGTCCGCTGGCACCAGCTGGCCCTATGTCTTCCCTTGTGGTTTGTTGGGCGACACCACTGCCCAACACTGGCTCTGCTCACCTCTACAGCCACTGTCACTGCCAGTGGGCAGCCTCTGGCCTCCTGCACTGACCATTGGCAGCTGCCCTGCCTCCTGCAGCTCTGCTGGGGGCTCTCCCAGGGCTCCTCCACCGTCTCCTCTGCGGAGAACCCTCCCCACCTCCCTCTCCCTCTCTTCTGCCTCTGCCCAGCTGATCTCATTCCCTCTTGTCCCTGGCCGCTGTCCACAGCCGGTAAAAGCCTCAGGCCTCTGTTCCCACTTACGTGTCTCTTCCAAGCTCTGCTTGGGTTCTAACGTTTTCACTTTGAAATGCTGTGGAGATATTTAACCACAGTGCCTAACAGTAATCTCTTGGAGTTCTTCTCCAAAACCCTTCCTCCAGGCTACCCGTAATTCATTTAACCTTCGTGAGCACTGCTGGGCGCCTACCGTCGGTGCTCTGGGCACGTGGGGCTCGTGAACGGCCAGGCAGACCAGGCCCGGCCCCAAGGAATGCCCTTCTCAGTGAACAGCATCACCCTGTCCCTCCCCACAGCCCACGCCCAAACCGGCAGCAAGGCCTGTGGAATCTGTCTCTGTCCCCCCTGCCATCGGCCACCCTTCCCACGGCCACTGCCCTGCCACGGCGCTGACCGCACCACCCTCCTCTGCGGCCCGGACGCCCTAGTCCTTCCAGCTCGTCTGCCTCCTTATCTGGCCTGTCTGTGGCAGCCCCAACAGTCCTGCAAAGGTGACCCTCCATGTCCCACTAAGTGTCCACGTGCAACTCTCAGCGGCTTCCCTCTGCCCTCGGAATAAGGTCCACACACCCCGCCAGGCCCCCGCCCTGCCCGCCCTCCTGTCCCTACAGCCTCCCCCACTCAGCCACGCTGGACTTTCCACTCCTCATCCGACACCTGCTCCTTGTCCCCTCTGCCTGCAACGGCCTCTTCCGTCTCTGCCTAGCTGCCCCTGTCCCCTCAGGGCTCCGATGGGGCCCACTCCTAGGCCTCAATCAGGTGCCACTTTGCGTTTTCCTGTCACGCCCCGATCATGGTTCATAGGGGGCGTGTGTGCGCATTTAATATCTTCTCTTTCCTAACAGACTGCGGGATCTGTGAAAGCACGAGTCGTTCTTTCTGTGATACTCCCCCCTCGCTGAATTCCCGGCAGCCAACACAGCCCCTGGCACGAGCTCCGCGCCCAGCAAACGTTCTCCACTCTCAGTTTGGTTGAGGCACCAGAGGCCACGCCCACAGGCACCCCCTCTTCTGATTTGTGGGCTGGGGGTTTGCTAGGGTGCGTGGCGATTACGTCTGCATCTTACACGTGGAGGCAGCGGGCACACGACGTGAAAGCACGGGCCGTCGAGTCTGCCCGCCTGGGGTCACAGCACGGCCCACCACATAAGAATCCTGCGGCCTTTGCATGAGTTTCCCGACGTCTTCGGCCTCTGCTTCCTCACTCGCAAGCTGGGATGAGAGCAGCACCTTCACCCAGGACGCCTTTGGAGGATTCGGTAGAATGACCCGGGTAGACCCGCCCACAGCCAGGACGAGGCCACTGGCCCTGCCATGCGTCACTGGGGGTGGCCGAGCCCCTTTCTCTAGAGGGACGATTCCTTACTCGGTTTCCCCGAAGGCCTCGGTGGTGACCCGTGACATTGAACTTTATTCACCAAGTTACATCCAGACTTACCCGAGCTTTGATTGACAGCCGACCGGCAGCCCTTTCCTGAGTGCGGAGCGGCCGGAGGAGGAGGAATCCCCCCGGGGTACTGCTCTGGCCGGCTGGGAGGGAGCGTGGACGCCCCGCAGTGGCGCAGCTGCAGGTTATCAGCCCCGGCCGCGGCCGGTCTGGAGTTCACTGGGATCCAGCAGTAAATTCCGGTGGGAACGCGCCTGGGCTGAGCGCTGCGCGAGAGATGCTCCGCTCACACTTATCGCGTGCGCGGGTGGCTGGGTTTCCACGCACAGTTCAGCAGGGAGAAGAACACGCGTGTTGAAACAGTAAAGGGTCACTTGCACGGAACCCTGTCTGTGTAACAGGCACGGCTAAACCTACCTGTGGAAACCTAACCGAATCTTCTCCCAACTCTGCCACGCGGATGCTGGCTGAGGACGTGTGACGATGACGTGTGACGATGACGTGTGACGATGACGTGTGACGGGAGCCTTCACTGTTAGGCTGAGGACCGTGCAGATTTATGGACAGATGATGGATGAACGTGCCACAGACATGAACAAAAAACACCTGTAGCAATTACCGGATGTCACACCCGGCAAGTGTCTCATGTCACCGAAAGGCTAGTGATCAACCTGTGTCCCGAAAACTTAGTTTTATTTTCCTCCTCTTTTCACCTGCCTGCTTGTCCTGCCAGTTTATAGTTGTGGTAACTGCCTAGTGAAATCTTTGACTTTGGAGACAATAATAAACGTACAGAAGAATGACAGCCGTACAGAGACACAGCTCTGCACGAATCCCCAGACAACTGTATATTATTCTGTGTTTCTAAGTGTCCACGGAAAAGCCTGCATTTTAAACAGCACCGTTGGGCCCTCAGAGCTTTGCTCCCCTAGAGAAAAGCAACAGAGAAAGTCTCGCAGTGCCGCGTCTTGCGTATCGGCACGAAGGTGTGAGGACAGCAGAGGATGGACGAGACGGGGTCCCTCCAGACCTCCGCACGCGGCCTTCACACGGTCGGTTCCACAAACGGCGGCGGGGTCGGAGGGACACGACGGTGGGCCGTGCGTGGAGAAACCTCAGCCATGGCTGCTCTTGGAGGGGCACGGGAGCCACGTGGATTCCCTCGCAGGTGGGGACAGGGTGACGGTCACAGTGGGAACCCGCAGCACCTGGGGTCACAGGGCCGGGAGGGTGCTGGGAGCCTGAGCTCGGGCCATGGGGCTGCTGTGGGAGCCCGGCCAAAATGTGGCCAGACCCCAAGCTTCCCCCCGCAACGCCCCCCAAAATGTGCTCGGGACGCTTGGAATGAAGCAAAACGGAGGGAGAAGCTGGGCTCAGCGGGAGGCGTGGCCGGCAGGTGTTCAGGGGCCTCTGGCTCATCTCAGGGGCCCAGAAGGTCCTTGCGGCAGGTGTCGATGGCAGCCGCGGTGCGGCTCGGGCCACACTGTCCCAGACAGAGCCAGGCCTGCCCCCTCCTTGCCCTGACCCCCGCCTGGGCGTTCCCTTCGGAACTGCAGGATCAGGATGAGTTCGGAGGGAAGCAGATTCCACCTGAAACCAGGGAGGAGGGATGGTTCTGATTTGCTCCAAAACCAAGGATGTGTCTTCCCATGTCTTAAAATTGTTCTTTTACCAAAATCAATTATGCCAAGATGTGTCTGTGTGATTATAAACTTTTCATGAAGGATAATACAGTTTGGATGTTCTAAACAGACTTTGGGGGAAAAAGACATTGTTTTATTAATAATAAAGTTATTGGTTCCCAGGGAGACTGACTTAGAACACGATAGGTCGTTTGGATTTGCAAGTTTGAGTACGTGAGAAAATAAATGTCATCATTTTTATGGTCATAGCTCGTCTAACATTCTGCTCTGTGATATTAATGGACATCACTTTTATGTTAATAAATATTATAATTTGGCTAATTTCCAGGCAGTAGTGTATCTTATCCAAAGATCATAAATTGTAATATTTTGTTTAAGAATTAGAGATAACTGGAAATTTTAAAAAATTAAAATATAGAAAACTAAAATATTTGAGTTTTCCCTATATACTATTGTTTATTTCATTTTGAAAAGAGCTAAAGCCACAGAGATTCCCGCGAACCTTTAGATTCGTCACTTCCAAGATGCCAGAGGCCATGTCCGTCCTGGACTCACCTGTGCCTTTCGTCGGCACAGGACGGCAGCCCTACGGCACGCGTGTCGAGATGTTCCCAGCCCGGAGGTCACAGGGCGAGGACCGGGGCGAGGGGATGTCCCAGCCCTGGTCTCGCCACAAGGACTGGGGAGGCAGAGCCCACCGTGACGCCGCGGCCCGCGGTGCGAGTGCGTGAAGTCGACCCGCCCTCAGTGCCGGCCGCGCCGCCCCAGACCCGCTGCAGCGGGGCAGCGACGTCATGTGATCGTGACAACGCAGAAACACTCCAAACGTTCATTTTCCGTGAGTAATATTAACACACTTTAATCCCCAAAATATGGCCTTTTGCTGTTCCTCACTCCAGCCGCGACTTTCCTTGTGCAGCCTCCAACGCAGCTCACTGGCGCCGAGGTCGGGTCGGGCACGTGTTCGAGGCGGCCAGTGACGCAAGGATCATTTCATCTGCCGCGTGTTTGGATTTATTGAAGTAACCCAGACAGCATTTGTCTTTTCATAATCTGATCAATGCAAACCCACCGGGGCAGAGACAGTGCTTTAAAAGTAATTGTTTAAATGAACTTGATATTTTTATTGCAAAAATCCATCACCGCATGCTTTAAGGTTGAATTTTACCTCGGCGACTACATGCATTATTCAAATGATTCATTGAGCAGTTAATGACGGATACTGTTGTCTTTTAAATAATCTAATAAAAAGCTTATTAATGTAGGCGAACATGCCGATTGGGTGCACACACCCAAAGTAATGTGTTCATTTGTGTAATAAGTTGAATTCTGTCAAACTCTGTTTTTTTCTCAATCTGGTGCCACCGGCATTTTTAACCTCTATGCTCGGCTCTTGTGCTGGTTCTTTGACCACCCGCGACCTGGGTCACAGGTACAGTCTGCGGCACAGATGCGGGCCTGCCCCTGGCGGGTGCCCTCGTCCCAGCCTCCCTGGGCAGGGGGGGCATCGCTCCCCGGGGGAGGTCCAGCTGCAGATCCCAGGGATTCCGGGCAGGAACACCCACGGAGCGGCATCAATGAGACCGTGCGGTGTGTGTCTCTCTGTGCCTGGCTTATACTTAACATGATGTCTCCTAGGTTCAGCTATGTCGTTGCAAACACAGAATTTCCCTTTTTTTAAAGGCCGAATAGGATTCCATGACATATATGTACCACATTTTTAAAATCCACTCATCCCTGACGGACGCTCGCGTTTCCGTATCTCGGCGGTTGTGAATACCCTGCAGTGGACAGGACAGGGAAGGGTCTCCTCAACATGCTGACTCCGTCTCCTTTGGATTTATAGGAAGTAGGGTTGCTGGGCCACGGGGGAGTGCGAGTTTTAGTTTTTTGGGGAACCCGCATACTGCGCGCCACAACGGCTGTGCTACTGACATCTCCACCAAAACTGTGCAAGTGATACTGGCCCCCAGGTGGAGGCATTTTCAGGTTCTTGGTGATCGTAGGGAAAAGAATTTCAGGATGTACCATGTGAGCTAAAAGCAAGCGGCCTTTACTAAAAGCAAAAGTGAAAGGAGAGAGAGAGAGAGAGAGAGAGAGAGAGAGAGAGAGTGAGCTTGCGCTGACAGTCTCCAAAGAGCCGCTACACCTAAAGGAAATGACTTTGGTTTCACAGTCTCGCTAATTGGGAGGAATAATCAAGGCTAAGGGGTTGGTTTTTATTAACAATTTGCGTAGGAATTTCTAGAATTAGGTTCCCTCCCATTTTCATACTTCACACAGTTGTCTCGGAGCTGCCACGGTGATTTCAAGGGTGTAGAAATTCTAAACCCACAGTGCGAATGGTGTTGTAATTAGCCAAAGTGCATGTGAGGAGACCTGGATAGCGGACAGGCTGGCTGAAGCCGGTTCTTGTGGTCATGGCCCCCCTTAGTGAGACGTCCACACGTGCGCCCACTCTGCAGCCCCCGCGTCTGGTCTCAGCGCCGTCTCCTGTCCTGCTCTGACACAGGGTCCGTTTTCTCCGCACACTCACCGACACTCACCTTTCATCTCTTCATAATCGCCAACCTAACAGGAGTGAAGTGGTGTCTCATTATGGTTTTAATTTGCATTTCTCTGATGATCAGAGATGTTGAGTATTTTTCATACACCTGTTGGCCATTTGTATGTCTTCTTTCTAGAGCTGTCTGTCCAAGTCCCTTGCTCATTTAATATTTGTTTTCTTGCTATTTACTAGCTTAAGTTCCTCGTATATTTTGGATATTTGCACGTTATGCAACGTACGATTTGTAAAGATTTTCTCCCAGTTTGTGGGCTGTCTCTTCATTCTTTCAAACTGTTTCACTTCTTGTGCAGAAGTTTTTCGGTTTGGTGCAATCTCGTTTGTCTATTTTCGCTTTCATTGCCTGCGCTTTGGGGTCATATCCAAAAAAGTCACTTCCCAGACTGAAGTCCTGGAGTGTTTACCCTGTGTTTTCTTCTAGTAGTTTCACAGTCTCAGGTCTCACATTTAAATCTGTAATACATTTTTGCATAAGGGGTGAAAAGCATTTGATAAATTATAATATTCATAATTTTTTAAAAGTGTAAGCAAAATATAAAAACAAACTTTCTTAATATGACAAAATACATTTATCTCAAACCAGATACCAGCATCTTACTTAATCCTAGACATTAGGAGCCATTAAAATCTGGGCAGGCACGGGTGTCTATCATCTCTGAAATTCAGCGTAATTCTGGAAATACCACCCGATGTGGCACGAGAAAGTAGCTGAAGGAGGAGCGTAAACAGTAAAGTGAGGGACAGAAAATGCAGTTATTTAAGAGGAGAACCTTGTCTACTTGTAAATCCCATAAAAACATACTGAATGTAGACAAAAACAATAGATTTTCTGGATACTAACAGCAAACAAAAAAAGTGGAACAGAAAAATGCATTGGCAATGGCAATAAGTAATAAACATGTGTGTATATGTATGTTTATATGTAGACATATATTTATATACCATATGCCATTTTTAATTCTGAAAAAATTAGAAATATCTAGATGCCAATATAAGTGATTCATTAAATAAACATTGTTGTTGGTCAACTGTTAACAGTCAACGATGAACATTAGATACACACTCATTGGTGTGGAAAGATGCTCACACCATATTAAATGAAAAGAGAATATTTGCAACGACGTAAAACAATATGATACACATTTTCCTGGCTCATCTGTGACGTTTAGAGGGCTGTAAACCAAATATTAACGATGATAATAATGGGATTCGTTATTCTCTTCGCTTATCTATAAATTTTCAACATTAAACATGCATCTCTTTTGTAACTAAAAATAATTTTAAATGAATGAGACCCATCTACTCAGGACATAAAAGTTTATATAGAAAACACCAATAGGGGAAGAAATAATGAGATGTTGCACCTAAAACTGTATCTAGTTCTCAAATTATTTACAGCAACGCCTTTGTAGACAATGTTTCTTTTGGATTCTTTAATAAGAGAGACACAAACAATTGGAAAACCGGGGCCTCCACTGCACAGGACCTGCACGGACCCTGATGGCCCCCAGCGGGCGGGTGCGGACGGAGCGGCCCCCACCTGCAGCAGCGCAGCGAGGCAAGGCGGGACCTCCCAGGCTGCTGGATTTCTTTCTCTTTCTCACTTTTCTTTTCTTTTGTCTTGTCTTATTGTTTGTTTGTTTGTTTATTTGTTTTTAAGATGCAAAAATATTTTTTAAAAAACAAAAGTGCTTCCCCCCTCTTCCCTCTTCTCCCTACCTCTCAGGGCAGTTCTTCCAAACTTCTCCCATCGCCGATGGGGAGATTAGGAAGTTATTCAGGACTGGAGACCGTGTCTCCCCTGGAGCAGGAGTGGCCCGTTCCAGGTGTGGGGAAGGAACCTGTTCTTCCTGCTCCCAGTCAGGTCCTCGGGAACATGGTCGCTGTGTGGAAGGGACACTGAGAGATCAGACGTTTTCCTATGCAAGAGTTGGAATGAAACATGTCACCTGAGCCCGTCAGAGCCAGCAGATCAACCTGCTTTGAAGATACTCGCCCTGCCCCGCCAGCAGGCGCCCGGTGCGAGGGCCCCAGGGGCGGCTGGAGGGAGCTCAGGGCAGAGCCTGCAAGCAGAGGACGGGGCTCTCACCATCCATCCCCAAGCGGCTGATCTTGCAAACGAAAAGTGAACTTCCAAATGCAACTGTAGAACATCTTTTTCCACCATGGAAGACGTCTCCGTGAGAACAGGAAGGCACCTGAATGGGGTGAAACACCCAGACTCACCATGCTCCCCAGTGCGGCTGTCTCTGGCGTGCCTCTGTGGTCCGGGAGCTGCGGGGAGGCTGGGGAGGCTCCGGTTGTTCCGATCCTGCGCTGCTTCTCTGCCGGACATCGCTCCACCTGGAGCCGTCTGTATAAAAGTAGAATTAAAGGGCATAGCAGGCTCATTTAAATTACTTGAAAAATAGCAGGTTCTACGCCATCATTCCCAGGTGTCACTGCTGGAAACTTCCTCACAACTGGCTGGCGCCCGAGGACCTTCGCCTGGAAGGCTGGGCAATCACTCAGAACCGCACGACGGCTCAAATCGATTACGAGTCTCAGAATCGGCGCAGGTCTACGCTCCAGGGCCTTCGCGTGGAAGGCTCCGGAGCCCCTGGGTCTCCAGAAACTGCTCCAGTCAAGGGCCCTGGCGCTCGGCACCCTCCACACCCCCCCAGGGGGCTCCCTCCGGGCGGGCCCCACCCTGCGTGGACGCCCCTGAGGCCCCTCCCCTCCATGGGGATCGGAGGGGGCCGGTGCTGCTGCTCTCTGTTCCTCGCGCATCTGAATTTGCTGCTCCCGGCGTCTGTGCGGCCCTTGGCCGCAGGCAACACCCACGATGCGCCCAGACCCCATCAGCTACCAAGTCGCCTTGTCCTCACCAAAGTTTTCAATTAATAAAAAAAGAAAAATCAAGCCTCAATGACAAGAAAAGAACCGGATCCAAACCGCACACGTGGCGAAAGTGCCAATTTTGGTAAAATAAGGAGGGATCTGTGAGTGCGGCTCGTGGGCAGCCACACAGCACGCTCGGACGCGGCCCTCAGTTTGTGGACCCGGCGTGGCGGAGCCCGGCCTCTCCTCCACCCGCTCTGGGGCCACCGCCACCCAGCAGGCACTTCCCGAGCTGGGCGCGGCCTCCTGCTGCGTCAGGTCGTCTGGGCTTTCAGGACCGGCTCACCTGCTGGTGGTGTCTTCTCGGGCACCCTGTCCTTCTCGTCAACTCCTCCCTCGCACGGTCCCCAGCGTGAAGATGGTGCTTGCGATCGTGGGCGATTCCTGGCCTCCTTGCTGCTTTGGCCCAACAGAGCCCCTGTCCTCCTCGTTCTTCCTCTGAGCCGACCTCCAAACGCCCCTCGCTGATCATGGCTGTTTGCAAACCTCAATCCTCCCCACCTTCCCGGCACGGCTGCTGCACACCTGGGCTCCTCCCAGGCTTTGCGCCCTGCCTGCACCGTGCGCCTTCCTCCCGGCTCTGAGAACCGCGCTCGGAGCCCTGCAGAGATGTCCTCGGCGGACCACCTGGAGAAGCCCCGACCTCGCCCCACGCCGTCTCCTCTGAACCTGCCCGATGCTCGTCCGGGAGGCCCCCAGACTGACATCCGATCTCTGCAAATGCTCATCCCAGCTGTGCCGTGCGACCCACATCCTGGAATAAAGAGACCTGAACAGGAAGAGCCAGTCAGAGTGGCTGCTCTGTCGGGTTCTCCTGACAACCATTTGCATGTGTGCGTCTGTGCTACGCCTGCCAGGCTCCCGGTGTGCTGAGGCGACCCGAGGCCAGCGAAGGGTCACCCACCCGGGAGCCCCCAGGGCAACTCTGTGGTTCCCACCCACCTGCGTGGCCAGCTCACCGCCTGCCACGGTCGCTCCGCCTCAAGGCTGTGCAGGAAAAGTGCCAAAATCCCGCCAAGGGGCGAGTGCATTTCTAACATCCATCTTTGCTCTAAACACACCGGGTTGATGCTGGAGGTGACAGCTAAGAGGGCTTTGCTTCTCCTGCAAGCAGTACAGAAAGGGACGTCTCCCAGACACTGGGAGGGCGTTTTACGGGAGCAGGAAATTAAAAGCAATAACAGCTTTTTCACTTCTGGGAAATGAGAAATTCGCAAAACCGTCTCCTGTTGCTGCACGCACGAGGGCTGTTACGACAGATCGGTTGATGTTTAAGCAAAGTGCTTGTTTTTAAAATGCCCGGTCGTGGCCATAATGACTTGGAAAACACCAATAAATGCATTCATTCATTGATTCAGCAAAGATCCGGCTGCCCGCTTGGTGCTGGGAACCAAACGTTCTGGCTCATTCACATTGTCTACGGGTGTATTTTGTTACAGGCGAAACCAAACCAAACTTTGCTCCATGGCAGGGGCCATGTCTTTGTTCTCCTTAAGGATGGACACTTTGAGACGCCACATGGAGCTTAACTGATCTCTTCAGAATAGTCCTCCATGCCGTGCACTGCACAGACTTCCTGGGACGCACGCATGGCTTCACTTCCAAGGTGGCCAAGCTAAGATGTTGTGGCTCCAGCTCCCTGGAACTGGGAAGCCGGGACCACCACGGACCCAGACAACCAGTCGGCAAGTGCCGAGCATGTGGTGTGTGCTCAGTGCTGAGGAACCAGGTGGAAGAGGCCAGTGTGAAGCTGAGAGAAAGAGGGAGACACAGCGTGTTCCTGAGCTCTGGGGGAGCAAGGGGTGATGCATCCGTCCCCTCGGGGAGAGAGACACTTGCAGAGGGGCAGTGAGGGTGGGGAAGGTGTGCGCAGAGGAGGTGCGGCCGCGTCTGCGTCCACCGCGGCCGGAGCTCCTGAAGGAGGGTTGCATTGGCGACCAAGCTAACGATGAACTTGGCCGTCCCGTTCTTCCTGTTCTACTGTGAAAAGCAGCAAGAGCCGCACTATGAGGTCCCCGACGGGAAGCTGGGCTATCACTGCCTCAGGCGGGGCTGCCCAGCAAGGACCAGTCACAAAGCCCAGGCACTGCCTTGCAGAAGGGGAACGTGGACGGCACAAGTGACGCGTAGAGTGGAGGGTGAGGTGGCCCGGAGCACTGACACCCGGGACACGCCAGCATCCATGGCCACCGCCCCCTGACACCAGCATGGAGCAGTTACTGCTGTTCAACCAAGGAGAGAGACACCGTCCTTATGTCTCTCCATAACTTTCAGTTGAGAGGTGACCAAAAATTGGAACACGCCACAACTTTATCTCTCACCTCCTGCGTGAACAACTAAAACTTTAAAGTCGTCATTAATTAAATTTATCATCTGGGCTGAAGCAGACAAAGCAGTTTCTATTCAATTCAATTTCTATTCAATTGCATTTCACTTTTAGAGGTGGGTGCCATAAAAACCTGAGCTCATCTAAACGTGCATGGAAAATGTACACATTTTAGGTGCTCAAACAAAGAGAAATGGAATTTGTCAGCTGCAGGGTTATTCACCCAAGCACAGTCACCGGAGAAGGCTTATTGTGCTTATTTATACATCAAACTTCCTCAAATGTCTAATAAATCTCTTGCATCTCATAATTCAAAAGCACAGAGAAAAGAAAAGTGTTGGATTGAGTCACGTGGGTAGAACTCACATCCTGAAACTTTTTACCAATCAGAGCGAAGCTTCATGAGGCAGCCCCTTGACCAGTGCGCGGCGTGGAGCCTGCCGCATTTGTATCACCCGGAAACGCCCGCTGATGTGCAGTTTCCTGGCAGGACCCCATGTTTTTTGTTTGTTTGGTCGTTTTGCTGAAACCAACAGAACCACATGCTGGCAACCTTAAACAACAGAACAACATATTGGAAAGCGTGGAGCAAATGTGGAATGCCTCGTTCAGCAATACCCAGCCCCCCACCGGCGTGCCCTCCTGCACCACCAAGGGTAGGAAACAAAACGCCGCATTTTCCCTTGTGCGACCCAGATCCAAGCGAGCAAGCCACAGACTTGCCAAACGGAGCTGAGCAGCGTCGGGTGCAATCATGGCCTTGGGCAGAGGAGTTGAGGGTCGGACCCTCTGGCTGGAGCTCTGGATCTTCAGGGGCAGGTGCGTGGAAGTGTCTGTATCTCGGTCCCAGAGTCACCGATGTAACTGACGAGAGGCAGTGGGGTTTCCACTGGCCTAGTCCCCCGCGTGGTGGCACGACTCCTCTGGCTTTGCTGATCTCACACATGAAATCATGGCCACTTGGCTCCCTGACTTGTGAGTTCGGATGCTGAGTGTGACTGTCACCAGAGCGGTTTCAGTTAACACAGGAAAACAGGATCTGGGATGTCATGACCTGGCGGGTCAGCGTTAAAGGGTGGGAGACAGGAAGTCGGCGGCACAAAATGATGAAGCAGGTACCCGAGTTATCTCCCAAACCTAGGGCGAAGGCGCTGGCGGACCAACGGCTACTCTTACAGACCATTAGAGTGGACACGAGGAATCCAGGGGCGTTGGGCAGGTTAGTGGTTTCTAATTGTGATGATAAACTTAAAAATAAAACAAGTTCAAAACTGAAAATTCTTAGCTGAAGACACAGCCAGGAGCAAGAAGATTATGGAACAGTGTTAAACAAACCTAGAGCCGAAAACCAGAGCGGGATCTGATTCTGCGGGTTGCTGAATCACAACACAGGTTGGGAGATTAGTCCCAGCCCCTGCAGCTCCGCTGAGTGAAAGCAGGGCCTTGGTTGGGAAAGAGAAGGGAAATGAAAACTGACGTAGAGATATTTGAGAGGATCAGGGAGAAGCCAGGGACTCCAAACCGCCAACACAGCGAGCCACCTCCTAGAAGCAGCGACCCCTCTTCCTCTTCTGGAACTGTCTTGTCAACGAAAAAGAAGACCAAACTCTGTAAAATAATTTTAAAGAGATTTACTCTGAGCCAAATTTGAGGACCATGACCCGGAGCCATGCCCAAGAGGCCTTGAGCAGTGGACTCGGTGTGGCTGGGTTACAGTTTGGTTTTATACATTTCAGAGAGACAGGGGTTACAGTAAAGTCATCAATCAATACATGGGAGGCATACATTGGTTTGGCCCCAAAAGACGGGACATCTCAAAGCGATGGGCTTACAAATCATAGGTGGATTTAGGGATTCATTAGTTGACCATTGGCTGAAAGAGTTAGGTTTTGTCCCAAAGACCAGGAATCAGCTGAAAGGAATGTTTGAGGGTTTTTTATCTATCACATGATGCTATACCAGAATCAGGTTGGAAGTAAACGTCATAAAAACCTGTTTACCGAGATTTTATCATTTGTAGGCATGACTCATCTGGCCTCCTTAGGAAGGAATTTTGAGGAAAAGGAAAAGATGGGAGTTTAGTCCTCAACACCCTCAGGCCTGTTAATGGGTTACAAAGGGAGGGGGGCATGATAAGGCATGTCTGACCTTCCTCCTGGCAGGCAATTTAGTTTTAGGATATTCCTTCGGCCACGAGGGGGTCCGTTTAGTCAGCCGGTGGGGGGTGAGCCTTGATTTTATTTTAGTTCACAGTCTCTACCTTGGAAACTGGGACCGGCCTCCCCAGGGATTGCTCTGTTTTAAGAGGATGCTGGTTCTCTGTCACTAACACCTTCTGTTCCTTAGGCCTATAACTAGGAATAGATTCTCTCTGTGACCCAACAAGCTGATCACATCAAACCCAGGAGAAAAAACACATATCCATTGAAAGAACAGCAGGATTTACTAACTTAAAAAAAGAAACCTTAAAGGTACCTATAGATTTGAGGATACTGAACATCTAGTCAGATAAAGTAAAATTTGTAGAAACTGGGAACTGAGCAGAGATCCTGGATCCGATATGCTAGTTTGATCAACGGGGCATGGTTTAGTTGGTTTCTCAGTTGGTTGGCTCCAAGCCGGGCTCCACGACAGCTTCTACAAGAGTCAAAATGCCAGAAATCCCAGATGAAGACAAGGAGATCAAAGATCCAGCAAGCCAGGACTGTCAGGACGGCAGGTCCGGTCCTAAGCTCAGACGTCACATTCGACCCTGGTAGGTCCTACTGGCGAGGATTCACTAGCTCACAACATTTTCAGAAAGGTGTTGCCACAGCTTGGAAGCCTTAGAGCCAGGATCTGTGCAGCCACATGGTGTTGCCGCGGAAACCCCACTGCTGTTACCACGGCCACCCAGGACCCCCGATCTGGGGACCAGATGCTAGAACCTCCTCCACAACTGCTGCAGGGGGGCCAGTGTGTGGCCAGAAGAGCCCTCCCAGGGCCTGGGAGCTGACTGTGGCCTCCACACCATGCAGATGTGTCTGGCTGGTCTCACGTAGACCGGACTGCCAGGGTCTGGAGGACAAGCAGATTCTCCCAGGAGGGTTTAATTACAGACTAAAAGAGCCAATCTGCATATTTTCCAAAGGAAATTTTAAAATTCATCCTTTCTAAGATCATTATCCTGTGCTTGATAGAATAGAGCCTGCGATGCGTGTGTTAACCATCTATTCAACAAGTATCTGGGGCCACACGGGGTAGAAGCTTGGACATGGAGACGAAAGAGCACCAGGTTTGTGGGAAACACGCCTGCACACGGAAGCATTTGACAAGCTGGGAAGGAAGTCTGGGCTGAGCCCTGGAAAGGCAGAGAGGGACCATGGGGACGGGGCCGTCTCTCCTCTGGGCAGCCCAGGGCATTCCAGGCAGTGGGAACAGCCAGTGAAAAGGAAGAGACTTGTGGTCAGAATAGTGGACTCGGTGAACTGGATGTTTTTTTCTAGTGTGGGGACATCAAAGTTCAACTTGCAGAAAGGAGAATTTCACTAAAGCTGTCCTTCAAAACTGTAGTTGAATTCAGCATCAGATGCAGCTTTCTTATATATTTTTTATCAAAAAAAAAATCTCACTTTAGTTATTCAGGGAAATAAACAACTGGTATCACAGAGGAATCGGGAACCAGCGAGATATGCACCAGAGCAAAATAGATTTCTCCCCCTCCAGAAAGCCTTCCACAGCACGCAGGGCGAGCCCGGGGACAGGTTCCAGGGCTGGCTGGTGACACCTGCCACCCCTGCCCCGACGGACCTGTCCACCAGGATTAAGAACGCAGACGTCCGACACAGAACACAGGTCCACCTGCAGAGACCAATGACACACAGCCGTGAAAGGTGGTGCCTCAACCCGTGGTTCTCGTACCAACACCAGTGCAGGCCCCTCAGGGTGGGCTTTTGCTGGAAGACCCTTCTGTCATTTAGCAGGAAGGGCCAAAGGTGGTGTAAGTCCCTCGTCTGGAACAATCCTGAACCCAGGAAAACCAGCCCTCCTGGAAAATCGGCGGTCCTGGAAAATCAGCGGTCCTGGAAAATCAGCGGTCCTGGAACTCCATAGCACCCGCGTCAGTGTTCACTGACGGGGAAGGTGCCACCTCATACTTTCAGGTGAGAACGCAAGTTACAACCTGCATATATGGCATTAATCACAGGAAAAAATCTGCATGGAAAACCTTCAAAAGCAATTTTACAAACAGCCAAATAGCAAGGAATTTGGATAGGGACACCGCAAATAACTTTAACTTTGTTTTCGTTATAAATTTCTGTATTTTCAGATCTTTGCAATAAGCATTTTTTTTAATAGCTGTGATTCATTAAAAACACACCCAGGCGTCATCAACCGAAAGTTAAGCCACAGATAAAAGCGGTGCTTTGCGCTGCGAGGCACATGGGCGAAGTTAAGGCACAGGGCGCGGCCCAAGGCGGCCTGGGCCTCCCAGGTAGTGTCTACAGGCAGCAGAACTGTCACCAGGGCGACGAAGGGTTCCAGGGACAGCAGGTGACAACAAGATGCCTAATGTACCTCTCAGTAACTCACGCCCAGAATGGAGCCGCGCACGGAGGGAGAGCAGACGGCGTGGTCTTTCCTTCTCCTTCCACAGGTGTTCTGAGGAGCAGTCTCTGCCCTGCTGCCCTGAAGCAACCCGGAAACGGCACGGCACCCGCGTCAGGGCAGCAGACACAGGTGCCCGAGACCAGGTCCGTCTGTGTCACCGGACGCCCCACACGAGGGCGGGGCCGGCAGGGCCTCAGCACCGGCGCAGCAGCCCCTCGGGCCCCACGAGAAGAGAGGGGGGTCTCGGCCAGCCCTTGTCACCCATGGAGGACGCTGGCACGTTTTCCCTTTTCAAACTGGTCTCCCGTGTGTCAGCCCACCTCGTTAGCATAATCAGCATTTCCTGGTGTACATACCAGCAAACCGCTGGTCGCTCTGCCCGGAGGCTTCGCTGCAGACCTTCCCATTTTGTCGTTTATCCGCCCAGATAGCATCTCCCCCATTTAGCCAGGACAGGCTCTTAATGACATTCACTCTCCGCCGTGGCCGAGCGCTCAGGACGTGCGGAGGGTAAACAGACGGAGCTTAAGAGAGATGAAGGAGATGAGGAGTGCGGACAAATCACTGTTGCCCGGGGCGGCGGGAGGCTGGGGCAAGGAACCTGGAAGTCAAGACGACGAGGGGACGGCAGCATCTCAGTTCCCTCCCAGGCCCACGCGTCCTCTGGTCCGAGGTCACTGCCCATCACCCGGGCCCGTCAGTCCCGTGTCTACACGGCAGGCATGAGGGTGGCAGGGCTCCATGCTGGGGGTACTGCGCCTCACCCCTCGGCCCCAGCCCAGAGACGGGCTGAGCACGGGCTGGACCAGGGCTCACCTTCCCACACAGCCGGGAGGGGCCCGGGAGCCGTGAGACCAGGAAGGGCCGGCAGGGGTGGGGCAGAGCGTTCCTCTGTCTTTACAGACGGGAGCCTGGAACCCGCCCTTGCAGGAGAGAGGAAGCAGGTGAATTTCCTGGACCCACATCGGCGAATTCCAAGTCCTTTAGCCTGGTAAGTTCTTCC
Organism: Propithecus coquereli; assembly: GCF_000956105.1. Classification (NCBI taxonomy): domain Eukaryota; kingdom Metazoa; phylum Chordata; class Mammalia; order Primates; family Indriidae; genus Propithecus; species Propithecus coquereli. The sequence continues at coordinate 370,064 of NW_012151641.1, read as the reverse complement.
TGGCACCTGCCAGCACCTTCCAGACAAAGGTCCCCAGGAACGTCCCTTGGTTGGACAAGTGGGTCCATCTCAGGTTTCAGTGAGGACGGCGCACGCCACGGGAGCCAGGGCAGCCCGGGGGGACCCGTAACAGGACCGGGCTGGAGCTGGGTGGTCCCTGGGGGTGGGGGGAGGGCGTCTGCTCGGGGCCGAGTCTGCCCTCAGCGCCCCACCAGACCCCACCCGGAAGACAGAGGTTCGAGCGCAAGGCCGGAGCCCTGGCCGGCAAAGCCACAGCAACTACTGGGTAGCCAGGGCCGGGCTGTCCGGTCACCGGGGTCTGGACAACATCCCGTTCGTGTTTTCTGACGGGATTAGGGAAGGTCTTGTTTTGCTTGATCTACCGCGGTCGCCGAGCAGCCGTGTCTGCGTGGGCGCCTGGGAAATCCTTTGCGGTCAACAGGGGAGCCCGAGGCCCGGCCACGGCGCCAGCTCCGGAGTCCCCGGCTGCCTTTCCCTTTCCAGGCCCTGGCGCCCCTCCTAGACGGCGCAGGGAAAGCCCAAACACGCGTTTCTAAGGTGTGATCGCAGTCTAGTTTAACAAGATGGATCAGAATGGATGCTTTGTTTTAATTACTTTCCTAGCACAGAGTATTTTACTATAAAACGCATTTCTCTGCCAAAGAGATGCATTTATTCGCGTTGCTGTGCCTTCGGAGAGCGCTCAGTGTTTGCAATTAGGCTGTGAAGCCGTGCGGGCCTTCAGCCGGTGTTGGCTGTTTTAAAAACAGACTCGTGATGCATTTTGAAGTAAGAAAACGTTACCATATACCATGGAGATTATGCAGATTCTTTAACTGACATCCGGAGTGCAGGGTGGGGGTGGGAGACTACATTTGAGAAACAAAAAGGCACCGTCTTATTCGAAACAGCAGCCAGGTGCACAGCGCATAATATGTTATGATTCAATAAAAATGGGCTCATTTAAATTGCAGATGGTTATAAAATTGAGACTACAGATAACTTTATGCTGCCAATGTATAGAATAAATGATCTCTTAATATAATGCAGCCACTTGTTCTCTTTGTTTGCAGTTTATATTAAAACTTCACTTGAATGTGATTTCCAGGCGGGTTTCCCAAATGTTCCCTCGGGACAATGATATTCAACGACGTGGGAGCAAGTATAGGAAATGGTAAAAACGGATCATCCTGCCTGTCATCAGGAAGGTACCGAACTTGACATTAGAGAATGTATAATTCATTAAAAGTTTCTGGAAAAGTCTTGGTGTTACAAAGACAAATTTTGGATAAAGAAAGAGGAGTAATGTTTTTATATATTAAAATGCATCCTTTCTTGGGATTTACCGTGCAGATTTAGGGGTCCCCTGGGAGCGCTGGCTCGAGGACAAAGAGCTCTGGGGTCCCCTCTGCTCCTTCTTCTCCCCAGCTGGTCCCAGCTGCGGTCCCCCCGACACCCCAGTTCTGTGCACTCCTAGGTGGGGAGCTGGGGAGGGTCTCGGGACTCCATCTGCTCGCCAGGCCACGCAGCACCTTGCGCAGCGGCCGGGGCTGACGTCCACGCATCCCACTGTGCGTCCTCCCTGGTTTGGGAGCTGTTGAGATTATTGATTCTCTCTGATGGTTTTACACGGCTGGTTTTTCCTCGTGTATTAGCTGTTGAGGGCGGGAAGGTCTGAGAGCCACTTCCGTCTCTGCTCCCAGCCCAGGCCGCGCTGCAGGAACGTGACCAAGGAGGTCCCCGGGAGGGGAGGTGATGTGTGTGTCACACTGTGTGTGTGGCGTAGATGGGCCAAGTTCTCCCTCCGACGGGCCGGGCCAATCCAGACTGGCCACATCCCAGCCGTCCCTGCGTGTGACCAAACCGTGCAGTTTCAAACAGCCAGGAGGAAATTGAACGTCGCAACACAAAGAAACGATAGCGTTTGAGGTGGTGGATATGCTAATTACCCTGATCTGATCACTCTACATCTCCTGTGTCCAAACATCCCACATAAACATGTACAATTATTATGTGTTAAATAAAAAACAGATTTAGAAAAATCCTTCCGTCCTTGCTGTTAGGCTGGTGCAAAAGTACTTGCAATTTTAGCATTGATATTGGATTACATTCTCAAATAAATGTGGTTATGTTATACATCATTTCAATGCACATTTCTTGCTTTTTTTTTGCTAATGACTTATTACTTACTATTTATTTTATATTTAGACTATGGATATGATAGACAAAAAGCAAATTTGAGCGATTTTCTTATTGGAGTTCAAAATGGGTCGTAAAGCAGCAGAGACAACTCGCAACATCAACAATGCATTTGGCCCAGGAACTGCCAACGAACGTACGGCGCAGTGGTGGTTCAGGAAGTTTTGCAACGGAGATGAGGGCCTTGCAGATGAGGAGCGCAGTGGCCGGCCATGGGAAGTTGACAGCGACCCGTTGAGAGCACTCATGGAAGCTGATCCTCTTACAACCGCACGAGGAGTTGCCCAAGAACTCGGGTCGACCATTCTATGGTTGTTCGGCATTTGAAGCAAATTGGAAAGGTGAAAAAGCTTGGTAAGTGGGTGTCTCATGAGCTGACTGAAAATCAAAAAAATCGTCGTTTTGAAGTGTCACCTTTTCCTATTGTATGCAACAAGGAACTATTTCTCCGTCGGATTGTGATGTGCGACGAAAAGTGGATTTTATATGATGATCAGCGACGACCAGCTCAGTGGTTGGACCAAGAAGAAGCTCCAAAGCACTTACCAAAGCCAAACTTGCGCCAAAAAAAGGACACGGTCACTGGTGGTCTGCCGCCGATCTGATCCACTCCAGCTCTCTGAATCCCAGTGAAACCATCACAGCTGAGAAGTCTGCTCAGCAAACCAATGAGATGCACCGAAAACTGCAACACCTGCAGCCGGCACTGGTCAACAGAGAGGGCCCAGTTCTTCTCCAAGGGTGGGCGTGCCCTCGGCCACAGCACCTGCAGACCCGGCTCCCTGAGCCCCCTGCCGCGGACAAGCCACGCAGGGCTTCCTCATCCCTGTGCTACAGGGAAAAAAAAATCACCTACTTTTATTCTCCATGCGTTGACGCATTCACGTCTTCCCTCTTTAAATATTTAATCAATCCAGAATTTTGTTTTGTCATTTGAGCTAGGGGCCGAATTTACCATTTTCCCCACAAATTTATTCAGTTGTTCTACCATGTATCGGGAACCCGGCCTTCCTGTCTTCTAGTGCCACCTGTAGCCCACGTACGTTCCCCTCTGGAATACTCTGCGATTTTGTTCCGCTCCGCTGATTTCTCCGTTCCCTATCTCACCTAAGTCACACTGCATTTTAATGTTCACTCTAGAAAAAATTTTATATCTAGTCGAGCAAGTTCCCCTAAATAGTATGAAAATTTCAAAAACCATTCTATTTGCTTATTGTGCCATCCTGATAACCTTCAGCCTCCTCTGGGGATTTTGACGGGGATTGCAATTTTAGATTAATTAGGAGAGAAATGGCATCTTTATAATATTGAGTTAATAATCCTTCCATTCATTTGTCTTATTTTATTTCTTTCAGTAAAATTTTATAGGTTGCTTCATATGGGATTGCATATTGCTTAAGTTTCCTTCCGGGAATTTATGTTCGGTTGCATTACGAAGCCATTGTATTTATTGTGCTTTCTGACTGTTGCTAATGTTTGGCAGTTAGAAAGCCACTGATTTTGGTGCATTTCTTTATTGGCCGTCCTTCGTCTTGGGTTCATTCTTGGAGTTTTTCAGATGATTCTCTTCTGTGTTTGGGGTGGACAAGAACAGGGCGCGTTCCACGTGGTCTGGACACACATGTGCATCTTTTGGGAATGGAGTCCTAACGTCAATCAAATCTTTTATCAAGGTGCTTCGATAAACATTCATCTCCAAACAATGTGATAAATTATATTAATGTATTTCCTAGTATTAAGCCACCATTTAATTCTAAAATAAGCCATCCTTGTACGTATCATATTAATCTTATGAAAACGCTGGTCTGATTGTGCACGAGTCTTGCAGCACTGTGGAAACAAAGCACCACACATGGGCGGATTAAAACACAGAAATTTAGTTTCTCGGTTCCAGAGGCTGGAAGTCTGCGACCAGGTGTGGGTGGTGCCTGGTCCTCCAGCAGCTCCAGGGGAGGGTCCCTCTTTGCGTCTTCATGCGTCCCCGGGCGTGTGGCTGCACCCGTCCAGCTTGTCTCTGCCCTCGCGTGGCCCCATCCCTCTGCATACGGTGTGTGGCGTGTGTGTGTGTGCACGTGTGTGTGTGCATGTGTGCATGTGTGTGTGTCTTCTTATAAGCACATCGGTCACATTGGACTAAAGGCCCAGCCTCTTCCAGCGTGACCTCGTCTTAACTAATCACATCTGCAAGACCCTATTTCCAAATAAGGTCACATTCTGAGGTCCTGGGAGTTAGAGTTTCAAGTTATCTTTGGGAGAGGAGGACGGGATAAAACTCAACCTGTGACAATGTGCTAATTTTTTCTTAGAACTTTTGCATTAAACATTCATAGCAAGATTGGACTGTATTGGGGTTTTGGGGGGGGGGAAGTACTAACTTTATCAGGTTTTGGTCTAGTGCTATGCAACTTTATAATATTAATTATAAAATAAGCTTTCTTTGTGCTGTTAAGTAATATAGACGATGTAGAAATGTTATTTTCCTTTAAGTTAGAAAGAGCTTGCCCTTTCTATATGGACTTTACGTGCCACCTGTAGCTATGTTGTGTCAGGCTTTCGGAGCGTCGAGGTTGCCGATGGCTTTTTTATTGGTAATGTCATGGAGCATAATGGGTTTTCACGGCCTCATCACATAAGCTCAAGGGCCATTGGACACACCCATCTCATCTGTTCCCCAGCCCACTGTGGGTGCCCACGGCACACGCCGGAGTATTTTAAGGCACACGTCAGACATTATGTCATCTCGCCTCAGTAAAACCAGGACCCCAGGAGACACAGATGGAACACGCAGACCGGGTCAGCTAAGCAGAGTGTCACAAAGGACGTGCAGGGCCTGGGCAGTCACGAGGGCTGGCACCAGTGGGGTGTCATTCTTGCCCCGAGAACCCCTAGGAGGAGCTGAATCTGGAGGCAGCTCGGCAGGGTCCGGAGGCCCAGGAGGGGGCCAGCCCCGCTGGAGCTACCTCGGCCAGGACACCTTCCCGCCCCGGCCCCATCTTCGGATAGCCTAAAAGCACCTCCCACTGGCGGAACCCGTGGGAACCCGGAGCACACGGGAGCCCTGATGCAGCCCATGCAGGGGGGTGTCCCAGGGCCCACGGCAGGGTGGGGAGGGTCGGAGGGCGCATGCAGAGGGACAAACAGAGCTGTGAGCTCCGCCGAGCTCAGGATCCAGCTCAAGGAGAAGAAGAGAAGAGCCACTGCCATTTCCAACAGCAGTGCCTTGATCTACATTAGGAGACGAAGCAATTCCTTATACTTGCCCTATTTACTCTTCCCCTATTGTCTGAAATATGTCGTCTTACAGTTCGTCACTTGAATCTATACCCTGTCAACTGAAATAACAAACAGAGAGAGGCTTTCTAAAAGAAAAGATATTTATTTGGGAAGAAAGTATTGCAATGGGAACATGTGTGTCATCGTACACTATGTGCGTATTCACATAAAGATAAAGGCAGGCAAAGGTTCTTAAAGGAAAAGATGAGGCGGTTACATAATTATTTTAAAATACTTACCCTTGGCTACAAAGATCAGTAACCAGGGCGATGCCAGTTTGAGGTTGGACAGGCAGGGGCTGGGCGGCTGTCCTTGCAGAAGTACCTTCGTGTGTGAGATTGTGAGGGGCTTTGTGTACGGTTGTGGTTTTTGCAGTCTTTCGTGACGGCGTTTGTTACCGGGCGAACAAGCATGAGCACCCTCTCCTCATGCCTCTCCCGGCCCTCTTTGTCGGGGTTTCCTAACGTCGGTGATTCCATTTTCATTCTGACAATTTTCACATTTCCCCCTTTTGACCGAGATCTTTCTCTGAGAGCATCACCGATCAGCTATCCTGCAGTTAGGTTTTGACGTCCTCAGTGTTGGGGCGAATCTGTTTCCGTCGTCGGCCTCATTTCATGTTGGGGGGAGTGATTGGCAACTATGAGTCAGTGTCGAAAAAAAAAAAAAAAACCCTTTTAGCCACATTTGAGCCACAGGGGAGGCTGTCAGTCCAAGTCTATCCGGAACCTACTATTAAGCTTAATCTTGCTTGTGTTGTAGTCTTTTGCTATCATTTTAAAGTGCTGGGCCGGCATCATTTTGTTAGGAGTTGTTCTTTTGTACAAATTTAACAAGTAACAGATACAAAGTTTGAAAAGCGAAAATACAAAGTAAAATTAATATTAATATAATAATTTTAGTTTGTATAATGGTTTTGAGCCTTAACCTACGCTTACAAACAACCACTTGATAAATCAAATGAGCACAGGGAATTATGTGAAGCCTGTTATAACTTCGTGGCTTGTTTTTTTTTTCTTGTTGTTATTTTTGTTTTTGTTTTTTAATGGGTCTCAACTTCCCCAGAGGAATTTATCTAGGTAGAGTATGTAGTATTAGTAATAGCACAGACCTTTTTTTTTTATTTAACAAATGTATACTGAAGGATTTTTTTAGGCTAGGTTCTGTTAAGTTAAAAGCAGAAGCCATTGGTTATGAAATGTCAATGACAACATCATCTGGCCGAGTGGAAGGTGGCAGTAGGGGGTAAGCGCCTCATTGTGATCCGGAGTCTTGTTCTGCTGTCTCGGGAAAAGCTGTCTACAGCATGATAACAACTGTCTTCCTGGTTTGTGGTTTGAACGTCTGGTCATGACACTTGGTGGTTTGGTGAACTTTTTGTGTGGTCTATGTATCAGGCACCGGCTTGTTTCTTAAAATTTATCTAGTTTTAGCTTTTATGGCTTTAGGGACAGAGCAGCTTCTGTTTTTAGTTGGAGAGCTGTAGCCAAATACTGGAGGAAATTAGGAGAATTCAGGATCTAGTGTAGTCTGCAGGGAGATAACAAAAGCAGGGCACAGGTCTGTAACCTAGTAACAGGGGTGTTGCAGCTTTTCTCCAGAAACATAATTTTCTTTCTTTGTATTGACAGTGTAGGAATTTCAGATTTAAAAACCTCTTGAGGCTAGGAAGCCGGATCCAGGCAAACTTTAGATTTGACTTAGAGTTTTAGGGTTTGGGGGCCTGTAGGGAAATGATAATTTCCACTCCCTCACTGTAAGGCTGGGAACTCTGGAAACCAGGCATTTTATGTATTTTTGCAGACGACATTTTAGTCAAAGCCTTGGTAATGCAACTAATGTTTTTAATTGTATCTTGTTTATAGAGAGAGAGCAGGTGTAGTTATGAAAGTTTTTGTACTTTTGACGAATTAAGTAGGGAGAAAAAGCAAATGTTTTTATCTTTGTTCACAAAAGTATGCTTTGCCAAATTGCTGTAAAGTGTAGATAGCATATGAGAGAAAAATTTCTTAAATCTGGAAAACAAAACATTTACGTAAAGAATGTTTTAAAGTAAAAGTCATAAAACATTGTCTTCATTAACTACTCGATTTTATATGGCTAACGTTTTGTTCTGTTTGATCTCGGTTAGCAGTTTTGCGAGCCAACTGTTTCTGTTCAGCGTTCCCTTCCAGAACAGGCTCCGCGCCGAGGGGCACCTTCTGGAAATAGAATCGAACTGAGCAGGGTGATCTGGACAGAAAAAAGAGAGAAGTCCTGGCGAGACTGGGGCAAGGACAGGGTGCCCGGAATCCCAGGAAACAGCACATTTCTGAACACGACAACAGAAGGCGGAAGTCTGTGGAGTTAAAAAGCTACCCTCAATCATCCTCCTTCCAGAAATGTAAGAAAACTCATTTCATATAAAAACGAGACACAAAAATCCGTTGCAGGACGAGTGTAGACACCGCATGTGGTCTGTCAATACAATGGGGTATTATTCAGCCTCAGGCAGAACGGAAATCCCGACGCTCGCTAAACATGGATGAGCCCGCGGGACGCCGCGCTGCGAGGAAGAGGCCAGGCGGGAAAGGACGGAACTGCGTGACTCCGGCGTGCGGGGTCCCCAGAGCGGGCGAGTGCGCGGAGACGGGAAGTGGGCAGGGGCTGCCTGGCTGGGAGGGGCTGAGCTGTTCCTGGGGACAGAGTCTCCCTTCTCAGGAGGGGACGGGGTGACGGACGCTGGCGACGGCCGCTCAACACGTGAATGGGCTTGACGCCCCGCAGCCGACACTCGACAGCGGCCACGGGGCTGAGTTGTCGTTCAGGGAACGACAGAATCCTGATTCACTGCCTTGAAACTGACGAAGAGAACGGGGCATCCGTCCTACCCATCCTCTGTGAACCACATCGCCGGGTAACCGGTCGCAGCTGCGCGGAAGCATCGCTCTGTGTTTCTGTTAAGGGGTGAAACCCACGAGACGCTCAGACTAGCCATTCCGTAACCCACGACGATTCGTGGATCTAGCGGCGTCAACAGCTGCTGGCACCACGGAGAGACGCAACCAAGCGTTGCGCGGCTCCCAGTGACAGAACGAAACGCCAACTTTAATGTCAGCAAAGGCGTCCCGAGGGCCAGGCCTCTGCACACGAGAGCCAGTGCGCGGCTGCAGGGCACGGACGAGCATGTCCCACCGTCACTGTGCTCTCAGCAAGAGCCAGACGGGGGATTCTGGGGACAAAAGCCCCGGACCCTACAGCAGACGAGGTGTACGGAAAAGAAGAGGATGGAAGGAAGTTGCCGAAAGAAAGAGACTTCACTAAGGCCATCAAGTTAAACGGAAAATGGGCGAGACTGAGCGGTGAGCGATTCACCACAGGAAAGGCAGGGCGAGGTGAGGTTGAAATTGGGGTGATGTTTTTTGGGGGTGGGGGTGGGGGTCCCACGACCTTCGCAAAGCTCCGAGCCCTTGGACAGAGCAGAGGCCTGTCCCACCCGGCCAGTCGCAGCCACACTCCTGTGTGTCGAAAACACACTCAAGCTTTCTCGAAGGCTCAGCTATAAAAGAGTTTAAATATATATTGTCTTAAATAAGGTTCTTGAGGTCTCTTAATTCTGAACTGGAGTTGTTTCAAATATTAGATAAAACCCAAGAACCAAAAGATGGAATGACGCACAGTGCCTCGTAGGCCAAACGCTGGGGCAGGCGTCTTCCCCAAGACCTCCAGCCGCATCGACGGCGCCGAGGCCCCGCTCGAGTGAGGCTGGAAGTGACGTGCTCTCCCAGGCGCAGGGCCACTCTCGCCCCGAGGCCCTGATTGCTTTGTGGGGGGGGTGCAGGGCCCCGTCTTCCCTGCAGCTGGGCTGTGCCTCCTGGTCTCCAACAAGGCAGGTGGGGGGTGGGCGAGCAGGGAGGGAGTGTTCTGAGGGGAAGGAGAGGAACTTTCCTCCCACCTCCCTTTTGGAGTCCGTGGGTGTGTCCATGGGCATTGACGACAATGCCGTGTCCACCTGCGTGTCGGCGTGGCTGCCCGGAGGGGGAGTCGGGAGAGGCCGGGGCCTGCCGCAGTAACACCCCAGCCCAAGGCCCGGGATTTAGCACCGGGAGGTGCTTCTCGCAGCACAAGCCCAGGGAGGATGGGGGAGGGATGTTTCTGTGCCTGACGTTTGCTCAGGGACATCTGACCTGTTACTCCCCATCAGGGACACACGGCCCCCCGGTGACCGCCAGGCAAGAGCATGTGTGTTTGGGTGTGGGTGCAGGTGCGCTCGTGGGTGTGTTTTCTCGACGTGGTCCCCACTGTGCGCCCACCTGCTGCCCACGCAGGACGCTGGGAAATGCCGTCTTCATCCACCCAGCTCGAGTCCAGCTAAAGACCGGTCGCTCACTCACTGACGAGGACGGGGAGCGTGAACAGGGAGATGACGAGCAGGCTCCGCCCTCCTGAGACAGGGACACGCCTCGGGACAAGGCGCTCCCGGGTCAGACACTGTCTGTGGCACCGACCTGAGCACTGGGCTGAAACCGGGGCTTCCGGACCTCCGCACCCGCGGACCCGGGTTGCTCCTTAACTCTGGCTGGTCCTGCTCGGGCTGGGCCTGCCCGGCGCCTGTTGAAGGCCCAGCCTCCTCCCGCACGCTGCGAGCCTCCCTGCTTTAATCCCAATCCTCAGGGCTCGGCGTGGCTTTTCACACCCCCAGAGAGGAGGGCCAGACACAGTCAGCGCCAAGTCCCCACGCATCCCGAGTCCACACCCACACGGCGCCGGCCCCCACATTCTTCCCGTCCGGTAATTCCTGTACTTGGTCCCGTAGAAGCTAGAGGTTGAGCCTTCTGTGCTCCACAAAGAACCACCAACTTCCCCTTTGCTTTGAAAATTCCACAGTATGGAAATAATTCGTGAACAACCAAACTGACCTGCGTGAGCATCTGCGAAGACGTCCTCCGGGGTCCGCACTGCAGCGCTCACACGGGGAGACCAGATTCAGAACATTCTGGCGTTTTGAGACAAAAAGGCATCGGGGCTGAACAGAGGTAGCCTTTTCTGTGGCAGATGGAGCCCTCCTGGGCTTCCTGGGGGGCTGGGCTGGGTTCAGGCTCAGGGAGGAGTGTCACCGGGGGTCCAAAGCCCTCGCCCTCCTCACACGCAGGGGGATGCCCTGAACGGGCCGGCTGAGAACGCCGAGACCTGACTGTCCAAACCTCCTCGCCCGCCTGGGCACGGGAGCAGCGGTGTTAACGCCAAATCTTCACTGTATGGACAGACTCCTCCCAGCGCGGGGGCTGGCCTCAGAAAGGAGGATGGCAGCTCGCCCAGTCCGGTGACGTGCAAAGGAACCACCGACTCCTGGACTCCGGTTCTTTCCTGTTGAGGAAAAGCCCCACCGAGCTCCAGCAGAGCTGGAACTAGAGGGTTGTGCTGGGGGTTATTTTAGTTTCGGGACAGGATGGACATACCCTGGTACGTCCGTCTTTCAAAAATGACTAGTGCTCACATTTGAATATTTCCATTTTGATGAAAACATAGCATACATCAGCAAACCGCGCGTGAATCTGGATTTTTTAAGCTTGATCCACAAGCTTAATGGCTAAACATTTTAGAAGAAATTCTGGTTACGAAAGTCGCTTTAGCTCCCCAGCTCTCGGATTTAAATTCTCTGCGATGTTGTAAGTACTAGGTTGCTAAATTACCTTTTTCTCTCTCAATGTTTTTTTTTAACCAAAAGTGGAACATTATCTCTGCAAACCTTTTCCAGGATTACCAAAAAGCTGATGTTCTTTCTCAAATTGGTCTTTCTTTTCCTCATTTTTTAAAGTGATAGCTCGATGACAGCTTGTATCTCAGTGTTCAAGAAGCCTGGAGGTTCCCCAGTCGCCAGCAAGAGCGGGGAGGTCCTCCTGCACTCTCTGCGCCCCGCGGAGAGCTCTCGCCAAGACGACTCTGGCCATGAGGTGCCGCATGACCCAGGGAGAGGTGCAAGTGCCACAAGGGCCACCGCGAAAAGACGGACTCGGATGTCCCCCTCCCAGGGGCCCAGGAGGAAGTGAGGCCAACCTGGGTTAGGGCTCAGCTCCCCAGTGCAAAAATAATAAAAATAACGATAAAAGCAAGAGCTCCGCACACAGCCACGTTGGAGCGTATTTCTGGGTCTGTGCTGGATCAGAGGAGACACACCTGAGAAAAGAGAACCGCGCGGTCACGCCGTCTGTTTCTGATTTAACCGGGGAGGAAATTTCAAGTCCATTTAAAAAACTCCTATTCCCCGATCCAATGCAAATAAGAACGGCAGGAAAGTTCCTCCCCGTGCACCGTGGCCGACGGAAGGAGGTGCTAGCGGCTCTTCAGGGCGGAAGAGTCCCACAGGGCTCGCGGGTTTGCGCCCTGACTGCGCCTGGCCCTGTTTCCAGTCGTGCTGGCGGAGCCTCGAAGAGCAGCTGACGGGATGGGTGAGGGCGGGGGATGGGGAGAGTTGAGTCTTGGGCGCACAGGCTCAGTGGGATGGAAATAGCAACACCTAGAGCTCCATAGTCGGTAGGGTGACTACAGCTCACGGCGATCCGTTGTATGTCTCAAAATAGCGAGGAGAATAACTGGACTGTTTCCAGCAAGACAAGTATTTAAGGCGATGAATACCCCAATTATCTGCGTTGATCTTTACACATTACATGAATGCACAAAATTATGACATGTACCTCAAAACTATGCATATCTATTATGTATCAATTTAAAAAAACCGAGATGACCGGCTGCTAGAAGGTGCCATGGGTCCCTCTGGCTCGGCCAGGGAGGGTGCCAGATGGAAGGGGAACCCAGAGGCTCTAACTGGCACGTTCCCCAAGGAGGGCGCCCCAAGGAGCCAGCCCTAACAGAGCAGTGCCGGCCTTGAATTCTCTCGGATTTACAGGAGACTGAGAGGTTGCTGGCCACAGTTAAACAACAGGGACAGCTTTTGCACCAAGAAATAAAGGTTTTATTTTCCCGAACCTCGGTCCCTGCTCAGAGTCCCAAAGGGAAGAATTCACACCAACCCAGAAAAGGGCTTCTCAGCCAGAAAGCTCAGTCTTGCTTCCTAAGGTCCGCCACTTACAAACACACCTGGCCGTGGGGTTTCTGAAACACAGTCTCATCCGTCACCAGACTTTTAGGAGCCAGGAGCAGAGAGGAGCCGGCTGGGACGTCCAGGAGCTGAGCCCTTGGTGGTGCTCGTTTACCAAGACTCATCCTGAAAGCCTGTGGGATCCCAGCGCGGCGCGTGCGGGGTACAACGCAGCCGACAAGAGAGGAAGACGGGGGCCCGACAGCTTCCACCTGCCTGTCTGCCGGCATCTCTGTGCGGGCCTCCACCCGCCCGCCCGGTACTAAGGGGGCATGAAGGAGAGCAGGTACTCACGCCCATCCCCGTTTCTGTAGAAACCATCACAGCCGGGGCCGGCTGGCAAACGCCCATCACCTACATTCATTCGCTAGTCCTGCCAGCAAAGGTGGACGTCGGCCCGGCCAGGCGTTGCCATAAACGTCACAGGTGGTGCCTTTGTCCCCACGGAGCTCACAGCCTGGTCAGCAAGACCCAAACAAACAGGAACTCAGTGCCCAGGGTGTGCAAGGGGGTGAAGGAGATGGGAACAGGGTGGCGGGGCTGGGTCTAGGGGCTCCTCCCTGCAGTGGTGAGAGGGTGACCCTCGGAAGGCCACGACCGAGTGCCCACCCCTCACTCCTCCTCCCAGCACAGATTCACCCCTGGTGGGACCACACCTGCCTCCAAGGTGTGCATGGCGTGGCAGAGAAGGAAGAGGGGGCAAAGGCCATCCCCAGCAGGACCTCGTGCTTTGGGTGCCTGGGAGAGCTGGGCTGGGGCCTCCCTGCTGTCCTCGAGTCACTAGGCTCATGGGGCAATCAGAGAAGATGTCACAGTCCACACCTTGTGCTGAGTCACCGTAACTCACTCGTGGAAACGTCCCAGAGATGCTCCTCCACCCGGCGACATTGCCCTCCGTCTGCTGGTGGGGTGCAGCATGTCAGAGTGGCCACCAGAGAGGTGACCCAGGCCCAGAAAGACAAATGCCCCATGGTCTCGTGACAAGTGGAACCTGCCACGGTGGAACCCACAGAACAGAGAGTGGGACGTGGATGTCAGGGGCCAGGCCTGGGGTCAGTGGATACAAAGCTTCCTTTAGGCCGGAGGAATAAATTCAAGAGATCGTTGTACAACACTGTGACTACAGCTCGTGACAATGTATTTCACACTTGACAAGTGTGGAAAGTAGATTTTTAGCGTTCTTACCACAAATAATAAGTAGGTGAGATAGTGCCCGTGATCATTAGCTTGGTTCAGCCATCGCACAATGTATGCCTATTTCAAAAGATCTTCCTGTACATCGTAAATATATACAATTCAATTTGTCAATTGAAAACAATATTTAATTAATTTAAAACAGAAAAACAGCCCAGGTGGGCCCTGACCTCCCCGGAGAGATGTGTCCATTTTCCTCCAACTCAGAATGGGCATGTGCTGAGGAAGACACTGGAATGTTCTCTGAGAGGACAGAAGCCCCCTCGCCACACCCCACACAGAGCTGCCGGCTTCGCTGTGGTCTGGTTCCTTCCTGAGGGTCCAGGGCGCTGGGTGTGGACCCCCGAGCAGGACAGGCCATGCTCTGGGCCGGGGCTGCTGACACCTGCGCCTGGGTGGAAGGTCCGGCCCCTGCTGGACCAAGCTCAGTGCCAGAGCCGCGCAGCCTCCGGGAGCAAATGCTCCAAGAGGAGGCGGGAGGCTCCATGCTTCTTTCTCTTGCTCCATGGAGCTAGCGGCCTGCGGCGCCACCAGCTCACGGCTCCCATGGGTGGGGACCTCGTTCTCGGGGGTCCTGAGGGAGAGCTTCCCGCATTCAGGGGGTGCAGAGAGAGGGGAGGGTC
>NW_012151641.1:345199-355647 GCF_000956105.1 Propithecus coquereli | reverse complement strand
GTACATCGTAAATATATACAATTCAATTTGTCAATTGAAAACAATATTTAATTAATTTAAAACAGAAAAACAGCCCAGGTGGGCCCTGACCTCCCTGGAGAGATGTGTCCATTTTCCTCCAACTCAGAATGGGCATGTGCTGAGGAAGACACTGGAATGTTCTCTGAGAGGACAGAAGCTCCCTCGCCACACCCCACACAGAGCTGCTGGCTTCGCTGTGGTCTGGTTCCTTCCTGAGGGTCCAGGGCACTGGGTGTGGACCCCCCGAGCAGGACAGGCCATGCTCTGGGCCGGGGCTGCCGACGCCCGTGCCTGGGTGGGAGGTCCAGCCCCTGCTGGACCAAGCTCAGTGACAGAGCCGCGCAGCCTCCGGGAGCAGATGCTCCAAGAGGAGGCGGGAGGCTCCATGCTTCTTTCTCCTGCTCCGTGGAGCTAGCGGCCTGCGGCGACACCAGCTCACGGCTCCCATGGGTGGGGACCTCGTTCTCGGGGGTCCTGAGGGAGAGCTTCCCGCATTCAGGGGGTGCAGAGAGAGGGGAGGGTCTCCGTCCTCCTCTGGTGGGAAGGACAGGCAGCCAGGCTCCCGCTCCCCTCGGGGCCACCGTGAGGGGCGCATTTCAGGGGCAGCCTAGGCCCCGCCCTCCGGAGATCTCGCCGTCTGCTATCATGGTCAGGGACGACAAGGCCAGGGAAGTCTGCGCCCACAGGGCCATGTGTCATCTAGAAGGTTCCCTGGATACGTCTTGCAAGGCCGAGAAGAAAAACCGTGACCCAAAGCTCAGTTGTAAGGAAACTTGCGGGTTTGTGGTCCAGCGAGTTAAAACATGCTCAGCCGTGGGCAGCTGCTGTGTGTACTGAGAGCCTGTTCCAGCAGGGGCGGCAGAGGGTGCCAGGCGGTTAGTGCCCGCGTGTATGTGAACACTGCCGCGTTCAGTGCGGGTTTTGACCAGCGTTGTGGAGGGACAGGCTCGCAGCTCACGTCTACGCGGGGGACAGTTGACGCGCCTGGTATCTGTCACTGCTAACTTTGCCGCCACTGTTGGAAGCAGCGTTTTCTCAGTGTGGTATGCAAATGAGCCCCAAATGTGATTTCTTATGTAAATAAGGCGCAATTCCAAAATCTGAACTGTGGAAACACAGAGCTGCTCTCGTTGTAAATCCCACATGGCCGTTTGTGTCGCTTCTGAAAACCTAAGTCACGTGGACGTCCCCGCTCGCCGGCACAACCGCCGTCAACTGAATGTCATTGCGCTTGGGGGACGGCCGCACGTCCTAGGCCCAGGCAGATGACGGGCTCGCTGGGTTAATCGCCTTTGTGACTGAGGCGGATGCGTGGACGCCACGTCCGCCTCCTTGCCGCACACGGAGGGCACTGTTCTCGCGGCCCACCGAGAACGGCCCTTCCGGTTGCTGTCCCAGTTCCTGAAGGGAGCTGCAGTAAAATCTCTGTTACGCCCGAGACTCGCCGACTGCCCGATTAATCCCACCCTACGTGAGCACACCGGGCTCTGCGTCCCCAGCCTGTGCAGACCAGGGAGCGGCTCCCGCTTCCACTGGAAACGGAACTGCTGCGAGTGGCCTCGGGGCTGGGCAGGGCCTGTGTCTTTCTGTCCCGGCCTCGGTTTCCGCCATTAACCCTTCTCTGGGCTCAGGCTGTGTTTGCCTAAACGTGGCCGGCAGCGGCCTCCCCTGAGAGCCGAATCAGGAGATTCCCGGGTGCCTCTCTGGAGAGAGAGCCGATTTGTGTCGGGAAAGTAGGCCGTGGCTTCATTTCAGTCTATGAAAAAGGGCTCGAGATTTCAGAGATAATAAAGATATGCGTACATCTTCAATAAAATCCTGTTAATCGCAAATGCAAACGACCAGCAGGGAGGAGTAGGGAGCAGTGAACGACAAAATTAAAGGCTTTTTAATGACTTCGATTGAAAGAAAACCCTATTAAGGCCCCAAGGAGGCTGGAGGCCCCGTGACTGCTGTGTCCCCCTGATGTGGATAAGCAGCGTCCACACCTGCCCGGCCCTTCTCTGCGCTTGGGGAGCACAGCCCAGCGGGGGCCTCCTCTGCCTGAGTGGAAGGGCCGGTCCACCCCCACGATGTCCTGGCCAGGACTGCGCACAGACGGGGAGGAAAACAGTCGGTGGGTGTTGGGGTCATGTTTCCCGACGGCCACAATAGCTCCCAACCCCTCTGCTCTTCTGAGACGTGTCCCTGCCACATCTCACCAAGAGGCAGACGTTCTCTCTGCCCCCCAGGATCTGTGAGGGCCCCCACCCGCTCTGACCGCCCAGTGTGGGTAACGGCCGGCGCACTGGCTCCGCAGCCCTCAAGGGGTTGGCGGTTTCCACCGCTGCCCCTTGCACACCTGATGCGGGGGAGGCCAGCCACCGCGTGACACGCCTGCCCGCCCTGGGACCCCGCTGCGAGGACGCCCAGACAAGCCCCAGCGGTTCCGCTCCCGCCAGCTGCGCACCAGGCACGCAGCAGGGAGGCCACCTAACGTCCAGTGCAGTGGAACTTCCGACGGGTCCGGCCTTGGCTGCCCTCTGGCTGCAGTCACACGAGAGCAAAGGAGCCGCCTAGCTGAGCTCGGTCACGCTGTGGGACGCGAGACACAGTAACGCATTGTTTCAAGCCAGCGGTCCCCAACCCTTCTGGCACCAGGGACCGGTTTCATGGAAGACAATTTTTCCCAGACGGGGGGCTCGGTTCGGGGGGAATGGTTTCGGGATGATTCAATCGCATTACATTTATTGTGCTCTTTATTTCTGCTATCATTGCATTGTAATATATAACGAGATAATCATACAACGCGCCATAATGCAGAATCTAACACCGAGGTGATCTGACAGGAGGCGGAGCTCGGGCGGTGACGCGAGCGATGGGGAAGCTTCGCTCTGCTCTCACCCACTGCTAACCTCCTGCCGTGCGGCCCCGTTCCTAACAGGTCCCGGTCTGCAGCCCAGGGCTTGGGGACGTGGTTTTAAGCCACTGGGCTTGAGTGTGGTTTGAGTGCAGCACCCAGAACAGTGAGAACCGTGGCGGAGGCAGAGGGCGAGGGGCTCCCTCAGCCAGAGGGGCCAGGGCGGGAGAGCGAGCTGCCTTTGGCTGGAGGAGGAGGAGCAAAGACCCCCTGGTGCTCCAGGGAGATAAGGTTTCCTGTAGCCGAGTGCCCCTGTGAGCTCCTTCCCGGGGAGGGCGTCTGGGATGGGACGTGCGGCTTTCTGCTCCGTCCCCGCTCCCACGCTCGGAGCGGCCCACTGTGGCACACGGACAGGCCTCTGCCCGTGGTTACAGCCTCCAGCACATCTGGGAAGGAAAAGCAGCTCGTGGTCAGAGCAGTTTCCTTTCTTCCCTCCCTCCTCCCAGCAAATATGCAAATACTTTCCCAATGTCGGGAGAAATCGCTTTGAAATGCAGGCTCCAATTCGGGAGGTACGTGTATCGGTTCTCTCTTTGTAAAACTACAAGCCACAGAACTGACATAAACACACAGACCTACACGGCTGTCCCTTATAACGACAGCAACTCACGGGGTGAGAGAGCGCGCAGAAGTCAGGCGACATCTGGAGCCGCTGACGCACCTTGGTGAAGTGGGGCATCCTTTGCTCCCTAACTTCTTCCTCCGCTGAGGTTTACTTCAGATGAACTCCCTGACAGCAGGACCCTACCTGCCTCCCGTCGTCGTCGGCGACACCCCCGGACACGGCACAGTGGACCAGTTAGAACTGAGCCCGCAGGAGCGTCACTGCTAGGGCGCACGGACGCGGTAACGTGACCTCGCTGTGCTTGTGCGTTTCTTACTGTGTTGGACCCACGAATACACAGGTGGGCAGGTTTTGAGTTACGTAATGTTTTCTGTCATTATGTAAGAAATCTTTTGTAAATCATTTATTTCACCAAGATGGGTATGGGTTGGAATGAATGACAATACTATCTGTGATTGCCTCGTTTTAACATTTTATGTGATACTGACGTGCGTGTGTGTGAGCCTCTGATAAGAAAAGGTGGTGTCCTCTGGGTTCTTTGCTATTAACGGATTATGCTTAAGACGGTGAGCACCGTTGAGTGGAAAAATCACGGCACATGACGTTATTTTTTAACAACTTTAGGTATAATTGCCATACTATCATGCAAACTATAGATATTAAGGCACACAACGTAGTGAGTCTTTACCGCATGGGTGCGCCGCGCAATCTCACTGCTGTCAACACAGCACACGGGGACGACCACTCCCAGGAGGTTCCCCGCACCGCCCGCGCCCGGCACCGACGCTGCTTTACTCGTGGATGGTCTATTATATGATCAGGGGGCACGTGCTCTTTTGAGGGAAAGCGTGTCTTGGTTATTCCATCCACGTGATGACCTTGGGGTTCGGCCACGGGGCTGCATCACAGTTCACGCCTTTCGTTGCTGAGTCGCGTTCCATATTATGGACGTACTGCGACACACTTGTCCCCTCACTGTTGGGAGACGTTGGCGCTGTCGTCATTGTTGGCAAGTAGAGCTACTATAAATACTTGCACAGGAGTCTTTGTACAGACACGAGCCTTCGTTTCTCTCGGTGAGTGCAGGAGCACGGTGGCTGGGTCGCGTGGGAGATGCGTGTTTCCATTTTTAGAAACCAATGAACTGCTCCCTAAAGCGGTTCTGTCCCTTCAGACGCCCTACGGTGATGTCCAGTTGCTGCTCATCCTCACGGATGCTGGATGTGGTCAGCGCTATAATTTTAAGCTTTCTAACAGGTGTGTGGGGTATTGCACGGTCGTCTGTATTTGCATTTCTTTAATAAACAGTAATGGTTGAGAATTTCTGCAAGTGCTTTTTATCCATCTTTGTGACGTGTCTATTTCATTTTTTGCCCTGTTTTGAGTTGTTTTCTTATGATTTCAAGAGTTCGTCATATGTTCCATATGCAAATCCTCTTTCATATGTGTGATTTTGAAAATATTTCCCCTAAGTGTGTAGCATGTCTTTTTATCTTCTTCACAGTGTACCTCAAGGAGCAGAGTCGTTAAGTGTGACACGGTCCAAGGCACCAGCATTTTTCCTTCATGGAGTATCTTTTTGGTGTCAAATACTAGAAGTCTTTGGCATAACTCAAGATCACTACATTCTCTCCTAGAGGACTCACAGCTTCAGGATTTACGTTTTAAGTTAATTTTTGTATATGATGTGAGCTATTGATTCAGGTTCATTTTTCTTCTTGTACGTGGACGTGACATTATTCCAGGACCTTTTGTAGAAAATAATGTTCTTTTTTCTCTGAATTGCCTTTGGCCATTTGCCCCAAATCAATTGACCGTGTATGTGTGTTAGTTCTCCAAACGTATTCTTCTTTTTCAAAGTTGTTTTGTTATTCTAGCTACTTAGAATTTCCACCTGAATTTTAAAATGAAGTCGTCAATTTAAAAACACAAACAGCCTGGGATTTTGTTAGGATTACATGCACCAACAGGTCGATCTGGAGAAAACCGTCACCTCGCTAAATCGTCTTCTGACCCATGGACACGATACGTCTCTCAATTTACCTGACTCTTCCTTAGTTTTTCTCAGCACAGTTCTGTAATTTTGAGATATTATGCATCTTTGTCAGATTTATCCCTGAAAGTTTTGCATTTTGATGCTATCGTAAACGGTAATTTTTAAAATATCGATTGCTGGTTGTTGCCAGTATGTAAAAGCACAATTGATTTTTGCATATGGATCTTGTCTCTGGCAATGCTGCTAAAATTACTTTCTAGTCATAGAAACCCTCTTGTAGATGCCATAGGATTTATTTCTACGGACATCATGTCACCTGGGAATAAAGATGCCTCCCCTCCCGCTTTAGGGGCTGGAGTGCAGGGGTGCGACCACAGCCCCCTGTAACCGCCAGTCCCTGGGCCACGTGGCTGGGGCCGCAACAGTCTGGGCGGAGTTTTCACTATTGCTGGGCAAAACCTCTCTGAGTCCCCACAGCTGGCGGGAGTGGGACCGCGCCCAGTTCATACGAGGGCCGGGGCCTGTTTCCGCTATTGTGTGATTGTTTCCTGGCCTCTGCATCTTCTCACACATGTGCTGATCCGAATTCAGCTCAAGACTTGAGCACCTGCAGGTTTCTAAATTACTGTCCTGCACTCCCGCTAAGCCACCCTGCCCTGCGAGCTCCAGCCACATCCTCCTCCTCGAACTCTGAGCTCTGTCCCGTCAAGCCAGGGAGACCCTGGCGCTCTGCTGGGTGCCCTGTGCGTTGGCCGGACACGGTCTAGGCAGCGCGTGTGCGACTGCGGGCTCGTCTCGTCCGTGTCCCGCCTCTCAGGGCTCAGCGTCCTCCACGAGCGACACCAGTCTCCTGACAGCAATCGCTGCCTGGATGTCGTCCAGGTTTTAATTGTTTTAGCCAGGAGAGTAAACCTGGCCCCTGTTACTCCAAATTAGCCAAAAGCAGAGACCATGAAATTTTTAAATTAATTTCCAAGTATAGGAAACTCTCACAATAAAAACTCTTATGAAGGTATACTATTAAAATTACACGTGGTCGGGTGTTTACTAAATGGACTTTGATAAACAGAATAAAGTCATACGATACCAAGACAATCCCAGACAAATCCATAGTGCTGTGGTTAACAATGATATGCCTTCCTCGGAGGTAATGCTGAACGCAATGATAAATTAATATTTTTAGGCGAAATTATGCAGGTTTATGATGTGACATTTAATATTTTTAACATAGAAATGTCCCAGTCTTCATTACGTAAATTCCATATCGGTGCTATTTTTATTAGATTTAGAGTGTTTATTAATCAAAACACATCACATGCTCCTTGTGGGTAACAGAGGAAATCTAAAAATGTCTGAAGGAGAAAATGAAAGTACCTGGTAATCCCAAATCTAGCCGAAGGAGCGGCAACTCCCTCGTGCATTTTGTGCACCTGCGGGGTTAGCACCACGAGGACGCGGCCAAGCCGTCCTCCAGAGCGGCAGCCTGAGCCACAGCCGGCCCACTGGAGCCGCAGCTGCGTGGCCAGGGAGGCAGCACGGGGAGGTGAGGAGCAGACTCTCCAGGTGGCCCTGGCCGTGAGCCCAAGGGCCCAAGGGCAGCCTCGGCCCCTCCCTGGAAACTGTGCCCCCGAAGCCCTGGCACTTTGACCTACGCTTTTAATGCTTCTCAAGTCTTACTTCCTACCTTCCTTTTTTTTTTTTTTTTTGAGACAGAGTCTTGCTTTTGTTGCCCAGGCTAGAGTGAGTGCCATAGCGTCAGCCTAGCTCACAGCAACCTCAAACTCCTGGGCTCAAGCGATCCTCCTGCCTCAGCCTCCTAAGTAGCTGGGACTACAGGCATGCGCCACCATGCCTGGCTAATTTTTTCTATGTATTTTTTAGTTGTTCAATTAATTTCTTTCTATTTTTAGTAGAGACGGGGTCTCGCTCTTGCTCAGGCTGGTCTCGAACTCCTGAGCTCAAACAATCCACCCGTCTCAGCCTCCCAGAGAGCTAGGATTACAGGCGTGAGCCACCGCACCCGGCCCCTACCTTCCTTTTTATTAATCCGTTCCTCTGGGTTCTTAGATTTATATTTCTGGCTATTTTTTTTTTACCATCTTATTGAGTTCAGTGCACAGATCAAAGTGTAAATCAAATGTATAATTGGGAAATATTTGTAAAATTAAAAATACAATGATATAATAAGTAAAAACAAATGTGAGACTTTCAAAGCAGGCCTCAAAACAAAATTTATTTTGAAAATCATAATTTTATCAAGTTTTGTGATATTTCCTTTGGTGCTTCATAGTCTAAGAATGCGACTGTGTTCTTTTATTTATTTATTTATTTAACTGTGGTTTTTGGTATCTATTCTACTACAATCATATTTTTAAGAAAAAATTCAGAGAAACTTAAAAAGACGGTACAGTTTCTGAACATAAGAGGTTTGGAATATCGAATAATAATTGCAGTCACCATTATTATATTCTAATAATACACCTTTTAAATTCCAAGTGTTATTATAGCACTTTATGTGAATTTTCTTGTTTAATTTTGTTTGCATGTCAGTCCCTGAAAATAGGTATTTTTATGCTCATGCTAACAATGAGGAAGCCGAGCCCCAGGTGCTATCCCGCCGTCAGGGAGTGGAGAGCTCAACCCCTGCTCTAATACAAAGCTCTTTCTACTATACCTCGTCAGATACCATTTGAACTATATTAACGTTCCAAAGACGTTTGTTTTTGTCTACTTTATTTCTACTCAACTCAGTGTTTTTAAATCTCCCACCAGGTTGTCCGAAGCACGTTCCTTTGTGTCTCTAACACACTCCGCCGTGTGGCTCGGACAACGCCGTGGCTGTCACGGCAGGTGCAGGCAGTGGCCACGCAGCTCCCACACACGCCTGGGTCGAGGCAGCCGTGTAGACAGCTTCCTGCACATCACAACCCACTAGGTATACTGAAGCCACGACAACACTGGGGTGTGTGATGGGGCCAGCACCCCCAGGGACGGCCCTCGGCCAGGGGGCAGGGACAGTGAACAGTCCAGCACCCACCGCCCATCGGACCGTGCAGAGCTGTGCTCCCGAGTTCTTGGAGGCCCCAGCGCTGCCATGTCCGGGCTGCTCACAGCAAAAGGCATTAATTCATCCTTTTTATGGCTGAGTAGTACTCCATGGTGTACATATACCACTTTTATTAATCCACTCATGAATTGATGGGCACTTGGGTTGATTCCACATCTTTACAATTGTGAATTGTGCTGCTATAAACATTAGAGTGCGGGTGTCTTTTTGATAAAATGACTTCTTTTCCTTCAGGTACATACCCGGCAGTGGGGTTGCTGGATCAAATAGTAGGGATGCTTTTAGTTCTTTGAGGAATCTCCACACTGTTTTCCACAGAGGTTGCACTAATTTACAGTCCCACCCACAGTGTATAAGCATTCCTTTCTCTCTGCATCCACGCCAGTGTCTATTGTTTTTGGACTTTTTAATAAAAGCCATTCTAACAGGAGTAAGGTGATATCTCATTGTGGCTTTAATTTGCATTTCCCTGATGATATTGAGCATTTTTTCATCTTTGTTGGCCATTTGTCTATCTTCTTTTGAAAAACTTCTGTTCATGTCTTTGACCACTTTTTAATGGGGTTATTAATTTTTTCCCTTCAGATTTGTTTAATTTCTTCTTGGATTCTAGTTATTAGCTTTTTATCGGAAGTGTAGGTCACGAATATTTTCTCCCATTCTGTAGCTTGTCTATTCGCTCTGTTGTGTGCTTTGATGTGCAGAAGCTTTTTAATTTAATCAAGTACCATTTATTTATTTTTGTTGTTCCTGTATTTGTCATTGGGGTCTTAGTCACAAATTCTTTGCCTAGGCTGATATCTAGAAGAGTTTTTCCTACATTTTCTTCTAGCATTCTTATGGTTTCATACCTTATATGTGGCCCACTTTATCTGTTTTTTATTTATGTTTCCTATGCATTTGGTGTCACAGCCGATAAATCAGTCGCCAACTCCAATGCCATACAGCTTTGTCCCCATGTTTACTTCTGACAGTTTTAGCTCTTACGTCTAAGTCTTTGATCCGCTTTGAGTTAATTCTTGCATCTGGTGTGAGGTAAAGCTCCAACTTCATTCTTTGTCATGCGGCTGTCCAGTCTTCCCAGCACCGCCTGTTGAAATGATGTTCTTTCCCCTGTTTAATGGTCCTGACATCCTTTTTGAAAAATCGTAAGACCACAAGTGCCAGGGTTTATTTCTGGGCTCTCTAGTCTCTTCTGTCTGTATGCCAATAGCATGTTGGTTTGGATGCCAAGCTCTGCAGAAGCTTCGAAGGCAGGAAGTTGAGACCTCCAACTTTGTTCTTTTCCAAGATTGTTTTTGCTATTTAGGGTCCTTGAGATTCTGTATGAATTTTAGAATGGGTTTTTCTATTTCTGCAAAAAAAGAAAAAAAAAGGGTGTTGGAATCTTGATAGAAATTGTATTGAATCTGGAGACCACTTGGGCAGTATTGACATCTTAACAATATTAGGTCTTCCAACCCATGAACATAGGATGTCTATTTTTTTCTATGTCTTAATTTTTCTGAGCAACATTTCATAGTGTTCAGTGTACAAGTCTTTCATCTTTTTGGTTCAGTTCATTCCTATTTTTTTACTTGTTTTCTTTTGTTTGGTGCTACTATAAATGGAATTGTTTTCTTAATTTCTTTTCCATATTGTTAATTGTTAGTGTATAGAAACACAACTGATTTTGGGGGGCACTGATTTTCCATTTTGTACCTTCTCACTCAATTTGTTTATTGGTTCCAGCAGGTTTTTTGAGGAATCTTTGGGATTTTCTACATATGAAATTATATCATCTATGAAAAGAGATCATCCTACTTTTTCTTCTCCAATTTGAGTGCTTTTCATTTCTTTTTCTTGCCTAATTGCTCTGGCTAGGACTTCCAGTACTGTACTGAATAAAAAATGGCATCCT
>NW_012151641.1:296625-345149 GCF_000956105.1 Propithecus coquereli | reverse complement strand
TTTTGAAAAATCGTAAGACCACAAGTGCCAGGGTTTATTTCTGGGCTCTCTAGTCTCTTCTGTCTGTATGCCAATAGCATGTTGGTTTGGATGCCGAGCTCTGCAGGAGCTTCGAAGGCAGGAAGTTGAGACCTCCAACTTTGTTCTTTTCCAAGATCATTTTTGCTATTTAGGGTCCTTGAGATTCTGCATGAATTTTAGAATGGGTTTTTCTATTTCTGCAAAAAAATAGAAAAAAAGGGTGTTGGAATCTTGATAGAAATTGTATTGAATCTGGAGACCACTTGGGCAGTATTGACATCTTAACAATATTAGGTCTTCTAACCCACTAACATAGGATGTCTATTTTTTTCTATGTCTTAATTTTTTTGAGCAACATTTCATAATGTTCAGTGTACAAGTCTTTCATCTTTTTGGTTCAGTTCATTCCTATTTTTTTACTTGTTTTCTTTTGTTTGGTGCTACTATAAACGGAATTGTTTTTTTAATTTCTTTTCCATATTGTTAATTGTTAGTGTATAGAAACACAACTGATTTTGGGGGGCACTGATTTTCCATTTTGTACCTTCTCACTGAATTTGTTTATTGATTCCAGCAGGTTTTTTGAGGAATCTTTGGGATTTTCTACATATGAAATTATATCATCTATGAAAAGAGATCATCCTACTTTTTCTTCTCCAATTTGAGTGCTTTTCATTTCTTTTTCTTGCCTAATTGCTCTAGCTAGGACTTCCAGTATTGTACTGAATAAAAAATGGCATCCTTGCCTTATGCCTAAGCTTAGAGGGAAAGTTTTCAGTCTTTTACCATCGAGTGTGATGCTAGCTGTGGGCTTTCCATATATGGCCTTAATTATGTTGAGGCAGTTTCTTTTCATTCCTGGTTTGTTGAATGCTTTTATCATGAAATGGTGATGAATTTTGTCAAATACTTTTCTGCATCAATTGAGATGATCATATGGAAATTGTTTCTTCAACCTGTTAAGGTGGCGTGATGGCCGCTGGCTCTTCTCACAGACCACGATGGCACCGAAGTGCTGCCTCCGCGAGTGGGCCGTGGGCGCAGGGACCCAGCCAGTGCAGGGCACGCACCACGCACCCGAGCAAGTGTGGGCGCCTTCCCAGAGTGCGTTTATGACCGTTCTTCTATTCCCAACTCCATAAAGATTGAATGTCTGCTAAACTGAGAGCCTAGCACAATTTTAATGGGTTTTAATCGCAGGAAATTACATGTTTATATGTACATTTATACAAGGAGATCATCGTCAGCAGCACATCTGCCAAAATCAAGACTTTGAAAAACAAAGTTTATACCCTTAAAATTGCTTTTACAACTTTGTCATCAAATTGCATCCTTCTTTTATTTCCTGCAGGCCTTTCTCACGATGAACTTAAGATATCACAGGTGTTTTAATAAAATTTATTTTGAACTTCCTGTATTTCATTATGTGAAAATGAGTTTCTAGCTGCCTACTCTAATTAAGAAAATGACACCATTAAGTAGATGTCTTTTAAGCAAATTCAACTGTATTACCTGTGGCTAACCTCACATAGAAATAGCCAAAATACATTATTCTATACAAAAGTTGATAGTTCAAAATCATTCAGATGCCAATTATGCACCTATTTGACTCATTTCTAGTAATTTTATGTAGCATTAGATTTGCTGTTCTTAGTTTACAACCTATTAAACCTGATAAAATTGAAATATGGGCTCCCTGGGTCATAAATGAACACAAAGTACTCTCAGACAAATGAAGTGCTCAGAATAGAAATATTTACTGCACTTTAGTGAGAGGTTTTCATAAAACTTCTCAAGCTGCAATTGCTATTCTTCGAAACGGAGCGTGCCGAAACCTTCCCGGGCGAGTATGTGTGTCCAGTGGAAGACAATCACTATTGACAAAAGGTAACGAACAGAGTTTTCACCCCAACTCAGAGACGTTACGTTGTCCAGAAACCCCCGGGCACCGCTGGAACGGAGGCAGGAAGCAAACTGCATCTGGCAAAGCCCAAGGGTGTCTCCCACCCGGTGCGCCGAGGAAGCATCTGGACGCGGCGTCTGCTTCCGGCTCGCTCATTTGGGTGGAGGGCACTTCCTCACAGAAAGGCTGCAAGGTGTGCCCTTCAGGTGAGACCCTTACCTAGGAGTTGACGGGGACCTGGGAGAGGGGTCCCACACATCAGGGTGCACAGGCCCCACAGCCAGACGTCTTTTCCGTTTCCCAAACCCTGCTCTGGTCGCGCTCTGCACAGAAGAATTATGCAACCAAGAGATCGAATGTCGCATGTCGGGCGGCACCTGTTCGGTCAGTCCGCTGGGGCAGGAGGGGCAACGGGGAGGGGAGCGAGCGAGGCGGGAGCCGGCGTCCTGGCGGCAAGCAGGAGCAGGGCCACGAGCACACTGGGAGAACCGAGGGGAGCGTACGACCGAGTTTCCGTGATGTGTATGGGTTCCGGGACGGGGCCGGGCCTGGGCTACTCACGGGGGACGGCTTTGCCACCCCGGGTTGAAGGGACAAGGGCGTGGGGAAAAGAAAGAGACAGGCGTGCGGAGGGGCTGCCTAGTGCAGCCACACTGGTCAAGGTCGCAGCCAGCGTGAGCACCCTCTGGGGTGGGGAGGAGGGACAAGGGAACAAACGCCGGGTCCCACTTGCCCCTGTCCTTCTGATCTGGGGTGGCCAACTCATCCCACTTTGCCCAGACCCCCAGCGTCAGCACTGAACGTCCCGGGTCCCTGGAAGCCCCCAGCCGCGGGCACACTGGGAAGGGGGTCACCGCGCTAGTCCCCACCAGCACCCCCCAGCAGCTGACCCCAGCGGGGAGCAGCCCAGTATGAGAAATCTGCACCTAACCCCAAAATCACAAATATTCTTTTTCCGATAGTTTCTTCTAGAAGTTTTACTTTAGATCTATGACCCACTTTGGGTTGGATTTTGTGCACAGTATCAGGTAAGTGCTGAGATTCCATTATTTTTTATAGAGATATTCAAGTTTTCAAAAGCGCTTGTTGAAAAGAATATTGTTTCGCCGTCGAACTGCCTGGGCCCCGCTGTCTAGAGTCATTGAGCCTCACGGGTGCGGTTCCCTTTCTGTCCCGCTCTGCTTACCGGGATGTCTGCTCTCACGTAATCCACACCACCCTGATCAACAAAGCTTCACAGTCAATTTTTATTTCAGCTACTGTAACTCACAAAATTTAATCTCTCCTCAAAATTGTCCTGGCTCTCCCAGGGCCCTTACAACTCCATACGAGTGTCCCGCTCAGCTCGGGAGTGTCCCCAGCAGCGGCCCCAGTGCCCCGCTGCCCCCAGTCTCCTGGTTCTGGCCGTGGGAAGCTAACGGACCCCACCTGGGCCTCCTCCGGGACTTGTCCCTCTGCTGCTCTCTGGGTCCCTCTCCCAGCCCCGGGAACCTCGGCCCACGTGCAGGCGGATGAGAGCTGGGCGAGGGCTTGGGCCCCTCTCCGGCCCCCTGAAGCTCTCGGCCCTGCCCGCAGCTCCCAGTGGACTCAGCCTCCGCACCCCCAGCCCGTTTCCTCGGCTCAGGGAGACCCCTGGGTTCTCTTACGTCCCACCCTGCCCGGCCTGCGGCTCAAGAGCGTCCAGGCTGCGGCTGCAACCACTGCGCGACGCAGTGCTCGGGGCTGCACAGCTGTGTGGATGCGCAGGCGTCTTGGCTCGCGCCAGTTGCTTTCTTCAAGCGTGAGGTGCTTTATAGATAAAGAGACAAAGTGATGTCCTTCGGGACACAGTCAACACGGGCTGAGCGCTCTCGTTCCCATCATTCCCTGAGCCCGCGTCCCACTTGTGGGCACCTTCCTGCAGGGCCCTGTGAGGGCATTGGGGACGTCCTCAGCGCCCACCGCACACGGGAGGGGGTTCTGCCGGGACGCCGGGGATCCTTGACCCCTCGTCCACTCATCCCACCGCTGCACAGGAGGCGGCCAAGTCCCGCTAGACCTGCGTCAGCACCTGCATGCAAAGTGCGACGCCTCCTGGAGAGCAGGTGGCTCAGCTCTGGGGTAGGAGCAGCGTGGGATCCCACACCCGGCCCCAGCAGGTGCGCGGCCTCAGCGACTCTGTCCCACGCTACAAATAGAAAGAGAGTGAAAGGGGAGGGGAGAAGAGGATGAACCCTGTAAATGACTAGATGGCGCCCAGCACACAGTGAGCACCGGCTGTCAGCAAAAAGCAGCAAACTCACAGCAGGTGGGGCACCGACAGAGCCCCTCTCCTGTTCTCCCAAAGCAGGGTGGGGGTCCCCAACACCGACAGAGCCCCGCTGCTGTTCTCCCAAAGCAGGGCGGGGGTCCCCAACACTGACAGAGCCCTGCTCTTGTTCTCCCAAAGCAGGGTGGGGGTCTCCAACGCCAACAGAGCCCCGCTGCTGTTCTCCCAAAGCAGGGCGGGGGTCCCCAACACTGACAGAGCCCTGCTCCTGTTCTCCCAAAGCAGGGTGGGGGTCCCCAACGCCAACAGAGCCCCGCTTCTGTTGTCCCAAAGCAGGGCGGGGCGGCCCTGATGACGGCACAGCCCGGCTCCTGGTGGGCAGATGAGGCAGCCGAGTGTTGTCCCACAACAGGCATTTTCCATGTCCAAGTAAGAGAATTGGATCATGGTTCTAATATATCTTTGAATTAAAACACAATCTTAATATTGCTATCTTTGTACTTAATACCTATTATAGATAAAGTCTGCATTAGATGAAAAATCCCTCTTTCTGACCGTGGACACTGTGTCACAGGCCCACCCCACCCGGTTCTGGGAGGCGTGGCCCAGAGCGCTCACGGGGCTGAGCCCCCGACCACCGCACCTGCAGCCGTCCTCCTCGCCTTGGCCACTGCCCGTTGCCATGGGAACTGGCCCCCGCAGCCAGCGGCAGAGGAGCCGGGGCTCGTTTTCACTTTGCCACCAGGGTCCTGATCCCATTTCTGTTTCCAGAGAACTCTGCCTTGGCCGTGGCAGGCTTCCCGCGACCTTGGTTGTCCTCCCTGGCCGGCAGAAGCCTGTTTCCATAGCAACTGGCCTTGGGCCGTGCGGGCGGGTGTGGGAGGAGGTCTGTGGCTCGGCCGTGGATTTGGCGAGGGCCGCACCCAGGCCCACGGTGGGCTCCACGGACTGCTCAGCGAGTAACGCAGGGCCACGGGGATCTCGCGAGACAGGAGTCCTCCCCTCGCCCTGCAGCTCCCTCCCCATCAGCTCAGCACACACCCGCACAGCCCCGGCCCTGCCGGGGACGCTCTTCCCAACAGGGCCCAGAGGCTCAGCTTCTCCCAGCCCCGGGGTGGGCACGAGCCCCCCATGACCACGGGGAAAAGGCATCTGTGCAGAAGAGAGTAACAGTAGCCCCTGTGGGGTTCCCCCAGCCCCCACCTGCCTCCCCAAGGCCGGGCTCTGCCCTGGGCCAGTCTGTGGGGTGCAGCTTCCCGGGAGAGGGAGAGGACCTGTCCACAGAAAGCAGGCCCGGCAGGGGGTGTGGGCTGGGAGGGCACAGGGCCCAGAGAAACCACGTTCCGGGAGAGGGAGAGGGGCTCCTAAACACCGGGCAGGGGCAACGGAAGAGGGTGCTGTAAATACGTGGGGACTCTGCTCCTGCAGGTCCCCAAACTCCTACCTGCCAAGCCCACGGCTTCCACGCCTCAACGGGCCCCACCACCGCTGCGGGTGCGAGTCCTGGGCCCCCACCCCGCGCCCGCCCTCGGGTGCCATCTCAAGCCTCCTCAGTTTCCACCTGCCGGGAGGGGGTAAGGGACACCAGCAGGAAGCCATTGTTCCCTATCTTCCCCGAGAGCAGCACGGGAGGGAAGCTCCTGACCCTCTGCTCCTGGGGGTGCGGCGTCCCCTGCCCCTCTCCAGGGTCCCCACAATCTAGGCACCATCTCTGCAGCCCCCGTCCCTGCAGGCTGCCCTGCGCCAGCCAGACGCCCCTCCCCGGTGTCCTGTCTTGACCCAGACTCCACGGCCCTTCCGGACTGAGCAGGACAAAGACGGTTTGGTTTCCTCACCGAGGAAGAGTCAGTTAATGTCTCGTGGGTGCACACACCTTTTTACCCGGTTGTCTAAATTCTGTGCCGATTTAATGGAATTCTCGACATATTCCGGACAGGAGCCCACTGACCACGCGCACTGTGACGGCTTCCACTCGCTGGTGCGCGGCCCACGCCCGTGGCACACGCTCCTGCCGGTGTCCCTGGGCAGAAGTTCTTAATCTGGGCACCGCTATGGTCTGACTGCTCGAGTCCCCGAAATTCACGTGTCGGAGCCTCGCCAGGAGGCGGGGCCTTTGCAGTTACTATGTCCTGAGGGCAGAGCCCTCACGCGTGGGGTCAGTGCCCTTATGAAAGAGGCGGGGAGCTCCTTTGCTCCCTCTGCCACGCAGTGAGTGGCGCACCAGTGGACGCAGTGAGTCAGCACCAGCTGTGCACCAGGCAGTGCACCTCACCAGACACTGCACCTGCCGGCACCTTGTCCTGGACTCCAGCCAGCAGAGCGTGACAGATAAATCGCTGTCGTTCATGAGCCCCCGTGCCTGTGGGATTTTGTTACAGCAGCCCAGGCAGACCGAGACAACGCTGTCAGACTCATAGATCTCTCCTCTTTGAGTAATACTTTGTGTCCCATGAAGAAATATTTTCCTCAATGTAGTCATGATTGTCACTTCCTGTGAGACACTCTCCACCCGGAACCGTCTTCGCAGGTGTGAGGTATGTCAAGTTCAGTGTTTCCCAAACTGGTATCCAATGTCCAGCCGCCATTGCTGGACAGACCGTCCTTCCCCGAGCCCTGCACTACCCAGAAACATCTGTAGCCCATGTTTTCCAAAACAATTAGACCGGGAAACATCTTTTCATCGTTGCACCCTTTGGTTCACGGAGACAAGTGTCCCACGGGACCCACTTTGGAACACCCTGAGCCAGATGGCCCCAAGGACCCACCAGGCTTTGCAGTCCTGGGGCTCCCACTCAGTCCTGCTGCGCCACCCCACCTCCTCGGAGGCAGCTCCCCCGGGCTTGAGCCCCCACGCAGGGAGGACAGGTGCCGTGACGCAGCCTCAGACAGACCGACCCGACCTGGGCAGAGCATCGCAGGACTCCTGGGACGGGAGGAGGCGCCCGGCTTCTCTGCCCTCCCTCCTGTTTCCTTAGAACTCCATTGCGGATGGCAGGGTTCCTTCAGACACAACAGGTGAAAGTTGTGTGTGCTCGTGTGCACACATGTGTGCATGTATGTGTGTTTGCCTTTTCTATGCACATGTGCCTGCATGCATGCTCATGCATGTGGGGGTACATACGTGCGCACCTGAGTGTGCTTCTGTGCACGTGTGTAAATTTGGTATGTATATGTGTATGCGTGTTTGTGTCTCTGTGTGTAAGTGTGGATATGTTCGTGTATGTGCATGTGTGCATGTCTGTGGATATTTGTGTGTGCCTATGTGTTTCTTCATGCATGTGGTTTGTACATGTATGTGTGTACACATGTGCATACGTGCGAGGACAGGATAAAGTCAGAGTTGAGCCATTTTACATGGCTAACGGCCTTTAGAGCTACAGGTCCTATACTTTTATACTATGCTTCACCTGCAGAGTACTTTGCATTAGTCTATACCTATACTTTTTGAGTACTTTATGTTTAATTCTCACAGCAAAGGGCACAGATTTCAGAGTTTGGCCTGACTGGCAACAAACACTAGTCACCGTCCTCTAGACATGCGCGGATTTTGGAGAATTTCTCATTTACTAGTATTTTCTTTGCCTGGGATTCCTGCAAGGAAGCCCACAGGTGTAAGGGTCATGGTGCTGGGATGTGGCCCGGTGGGCCAGGAGCTGCTCGGGGAGGCTGGGTGCTGCCCGGGCTCTCTGCTGCCTGCCCCGGGCTAGGTTCCTTCGCCCATGGTGCCCACCGGGCAGAAGCAGAAGTCAAGTCCCTGGAAGGCCAGGAGCACAACTGCCCACCCCAGGCAGCAAACGCGGCAGCCAGAGGACACCAGGAAAAGTTCCCTGGCTCTCCTGACCCCAGGCCGCACGCCTGCCCATGGGGCAGGAAGCCGCCATTGCGGTGGCCTGTGCCGCCGCGCTCCAGCACGTGGATCATCCGTCATTCCCTGCTCAGACTAAGGAGTCAGCCGCGTCATCACTGCCCCAGTTTACAGAGGATGAAGTTCTGCACCTCACCGGGACCCCTGTGTCCAGGAAGGGACCAGCCGGACTCAGAGCCAACCCGGGTTCCTCCCACTCAGGAACCTGGGCTCTGCCGCTCCCCCCCAGCCGCCCTGGAGCCCACTTTCAGAAGCATGTGCAAGGCAAGGCCATGCCCTGGGGGCCGGGACCCGGGGTCCGGGCAGAGACCACTCCGTGCCGGGGGCTGCACCCTGTAGCCCATCCTGGCTCCGGCCTTCCCGGGAGCTGCTGCCTTCCCCCACCCGCAGATCTTTGTTCTGGAGTTTGCCTTTGAAAAGATGCACTATTTCAGGAGTGCTCTTTTAATAAAGACTCATCCCCCACAAATAACAGTTCCGTGCTTTTTGTATAACGGTTTCCCGGCTCTGGAAACAGAAGGAGGCACCTTGATGGTCGGCACGTGGGTCTCTATTTCCACCACGCTCCCTGATTAGCAATCAGGCTCCAGAGCAGCTCTGATTAAAACACAAGCAAACGGGGAAAGCTCCCAGCCCTCAGGCCGCTGAGGCTGCCACGCAGCCCCCGGCGAAGGAAGCGGGACTCAAAGGCTGACCAGGTGACGTGGACAGTGCTGGGGAGAGGGTGGCTCACAGAGCCGCGCACGGCGTGATCTCTCCGGCTGGTTTCGGCACCCAGCATCCGGAGAGCCCAGCACGCAGACCCCAGGTCAGACCACGCCGCGGTGCCGGCCTCAGGAGGAAACTCCACCGTGGCCACCCCTTGACCCCGAACACCAAGGGCCAGCTGTGCCGCCCCACACCGCCGCCACCTCACTGCGCCGTGGGAATGACCGCTGCTGCCGCCAGAATCCAGCTGTTCTATTTGGGCAGCCGTGACAAAGTGCCAGGGCTGGGCGGGGGCTGGGAGGCTCACAGACGGCGGAGATTTATTTCTCACAGTTCCAGGACCTGCAAAGTCCAAGGTCAAGGTCTGGCAGATGCGTTGTCTGCTGAGGACCCGTCTCCTGATTCATAGGCGGCATCTGGCTGCGTCCTCCCACGGCGGAAGGGGAGACGCGACCCACAGGCCTGCCCCTGGCCTGATCCCCTCCCAAAGCCCCTGCCCAATGCCATTTGGTTGAGGGTTGGGATTTCAACGTTTGCATTTGCGGGGCACACGCAGCCAGACCACCGCAGCTACGTGGCCACCAGGTACTTCCTCCCAGTGTACCTCTCCCATCGGTGCCTCCGACGCACGGAGCCTGGGCCACCTCCCCCTGCCTTGCAGGGAGACTGGGGCTGTGAGTCCTGCTGGCTGCCTTGGGAACTGCCCTAGACACAGAGAAGCCACCGGGGATGCGAGAGGCCGTGGTCTGACAGAAGGCGCTGTCCATGTGCAAAGGGCTCACCTGGCGGGGGACAGCTGACCTCAGGGGCTGCACCTGCCGGCCCCTCCAATGGGGTGGTGGGCCCACAGGGACGGCCCAGCCCTTCAACCCTGCGTCCTCTGCCCGGCTCCTCCAGGCCCGTCTCTTCTCGAAGCCCCTCTCCCGAGCTTCCTGCCCGCGCAGCCCCCTGGGCCACAGAGTGTCCCACGCCCAGTAACACTACAGTGCCTGGGGCAGCAGGAAGGATGCACGCAGGGTTCCCATGGCACCCTGGCAGAACACCTTCCCCACCCCACTGGGAGACCAGCTTGCCGAGGGCCGTGGTCATGCCTGGGTCACCTGCCTACCACACCTCACGCAGGGTCACGCCCAGAGGAGGCTCTGGGAAGGACAAGCCGCTGAAAATGGATGAGAAACCGCGCTGGGGGCCGCTCTGAAGCCCTGGCTAGCATCTCTGTGCAGGTCGCCCGCCGTTTAGGACGTGTGTGCGTCCTGGTCCAACCCAGCCAGAATCTAGCACATGCCAGATGGGGCCCAGCAGGAGACGGATCCCTGAGGTGGGAGAGAGAGTCTAATAAAGGCTTTCTCCAGGGAGGAGCGGGCCAGGCACAGGGCCCGGGGCAGCACGGCACGGGGTGGGCAGCGGAAGTGCCCCCTCGGCCTGGCCGGCAAGAGAAGCTCAAGGGAGAAGACGCCCGACCAGAGCGACAGGCTGCAGCGGGGCTCAGCCAGACCCTAGCGCCCGGCAGGGAGGGTCCGAGGGGATAAACACCCAACACGCCCCCTCCCCTCTGCTGCCCCCGGCTCCCCACTGGCCAAACCCGCCAGAGGACAGGGGGCCGTGCATGCAGCCCGTGGAGTTCTGTCCCCTGCGGTACCGGGCAGGGGCGAGGGCTGGACACCAGGCGTGGAGGGCGGGGAAGGCGCCCAGTGCACGGGCGTCCGCACGGACTTGGTGCGCAAACAGCTGAATGAACAAAGGATTTGAATGTGGCAGGAGCAGCGACAAGGGCTCACCTCGGCGGAGGGTCTCCCTCACGGCGCCGGACCCCCGTTCCCTCCCCGTTAGGAAGACTGGAGAGGAGCCCCGCTCCCGCCGGCCCCCCCCTGGCCACGCTCTGCACCCGGGGCCACAGCGCTGCCAGCCTGGGTGGCGCAGCCTCCCTCTCCCGCCCCGATCCGCTCGCACAGA
Source organism: Propithecus coquereli (assembly GCF_000956105.1). NCBI lineage: Eukaryota > Metazoa > Chordata > Mammalia > Primates > Indriidae > Propithecus > Propithecus coquereli. Next base: position 334,451 of record NW_012151641.1, on the reverse strand, counting down.
CAATGGCTGTGCAATAATCTCACAATCGCTGTAAAATAACCGGCTCTGCCACTGAGTGACCCAAAGGATGGGTTCGGTAGAAAAAAGAAGAGGGAACAATTACCTAAATTAAAGCAATTAGGAAAGATTTCAATAATTCAGGCAGTCTGAGGAGGATGCGTTACCTGGTGCTTGCGGCGTAGTCAAAGGACCGTCAGACCCCAGACTGCGGGCGGGGGCCGGAGGCAGCCGCTCTCGGGCCTCACTCCCCCCTTACAAATCAAGGTTTGGAGGCTTCGGTGTCCACAGCCCCTTCTGGCTCTGACATTCCCAATGGCCACTGCTCGGACAGGTGAGTGACGCTGCTTTCCGATAGCTCCCAACCCACGCTCGGGTCAAACCACGCTGAGCACCGGGTCCCACGGAAGTCCGCCACTCGGCCAACTCTGCCAATGCGCAGCCGGGATCCTTCCAGCAGGACCCCACGGGGTGTGATATTTGCAGAAAGCACTTCATATTCATCATTTCATTTTCACCTAACAAATCTTGCGTGCCGTTTGTGGCACCTTTCCAAATGAGAACACAGACTTAGGAGGGTAAGTAACTTGTCCAGGTCACGCAGGCGGAGAGGTGTGAGGCAGAGACTGGATTCTGGTTTTCCAAAATCCACTCTCTTGGTTTTCTCTTTTGTTTATTTATTTACTTTTTATTGCGGTGAAATGTGCATAACATAAAATTAAGCATTTTGAGTGTACAGTTCCGTGGCATTGGGTACGTTCCCCAGGCTGTGCAGCCATCACCACCTCCTGGTCCCAGAACTGGCCCACCAAGCCCAGAGGAGGCCTCGTGCCAGGTGGGCAGGTGCCCCACGGCCGCCCTCCTGCCCTGACAACCCTAACCTGCCTCTGTCTCTGTGCACCCACCGACTCCGCACATTCCGCAGGCCTGGCATCAAACTGCACGTGGCCTTTGTGTCCGGCGGCTTCAACTCAGCGTAACATCTTCAAGGTTTATCCACAATTATTCTCCCCTTTTAATGGCTAAGTTGTATTCTCTGTGTGGACAGACCACACTTTCCATCCATCCATCTGTTAATGGACACTTGGATTGTTTCCACTTCTGCCTATTGTGAACAGGGTTGCTATAAATATTTTTGTTCAAGTATTTGTTTGAACACCTGTTTTCAATTCTTTCAGATATACACCTAGGAGTGGAATTTCTGGGTCATATGGTAATGTTATATGCAGCTTTTTGAGGAACTGCCAAGCCATTTTCCACAGTAGCTGCACCTGTTTGCATCCCCACCGACAAAGAACAAAGGTTCAAATTTCTGTACAATCTTGCCAACACTCACTTTCCCTTTTTTTCTTTTTATTATGGCCATCCTAGTAGATGCGAAGTGTTATCTCACTGTGGTTTGATCTCTGTCACCCTAAAGACTACTGACGTTGAACAGTGTTCACGCGCTTGCTGGTCACGTTCACACATTCTTTGGAGAAATGCTATCCAAGTCCTTTGCCCATTTTGTGATTGGGTTGTTTTTCTTTTTGTTGTTGAGTTTTAAGAATCCGTTATATAATCTGGATACTAAACTCTATCCAATATATAACCTGTAAAAATATTCTCTAATTCTATAGGTTGTTTTTTCACCCTCTCAATAGTGTTCTTTGATGCACAAAGGTTTTTAATTTGGATGAAGTTCAAATTATCAATTGTTTCTTTTGTTGCTTGTGGTTTCGGTGTCACATTGAAGAATTTATAACCGAACCCCAGGTCATTAGGATTTATCCCTAGCTTTCCTCCAAAAGTTTTATAGTTTTAGCTCTTAAATTTGGTCTTCTATCTAATTTGTGTTGATATTCGTATATTGTGTTCGGCAGTGGTCAAATTTCATTCTTTGGCATGTGGATAACACCATTTGTTGAAGAAATTATTCTTTCTCCATTGATTGGCTTTGGCACCTTCTTCAAAACCAATCAGCTATAAATAGTATGGCCTTATTTTTGGACTCCCGACTTTATTCTATTGGTCTATATATTTATCATTATGCTAGTACCACATTGTTTTAGTTACCGTAGCTTTGAAGTTAGGTTCTTTGTGAGTCCTTCAACCTTGTTCTTTCTTGTCCTTCTTTTGCAAGAGCTATTTGGAGCCCTTTCAGATATTCCATAGGAATTTTGGGATTAGCTCTTCCATTTCTGCAACAAGGGTTCTTGCAAGATTGATAGGGACTGCACTGAATCTGCAGATAGAGCTGGGTAATATTGCCATCTTAATGAAATTAAGTCTTCTCATCCATGAAAGCAAGATGTCTTTCCATTTATTTGTTTACTCTTTAATTTATTTCAGCAATGTTTTATAGTTTTCACTGTACCATTCTTTCTTCTCCTTGGTTAAGTTTATTCCTAAGTATTTTATAATTTTTGATGCTATTATAAATGAAATTGTTTTTTAAATTTGATTTTATTTTAATTTGATTATAGCCTCAATGTAGGTCTCTTTGGGCTTATCCTACTTGGTTTGTAGAACTTTCTGGATTGGTACACTCATGAATTTCATGAAATCTAGGAAGATTTTAGCCATCATTTCTTCCAATAATCTCTCTGCCCCTTTGCATCTCTCCTCCCCTGCTGTGACTCCCGTACTGTGCACACCGCATGGCCTGCCTGATGGTGTCTCCCCTCTCCTCAGGCTCTTGTCACTTTTCTTCATTCTTTTTTCCTTCTGCTCCTCAGACTCAAGAATTTCAACTATCCTGTCTTCAAGTTCTCTATTTCTTCCGTCTGCTCAAGGGGTTTTTGTCAAACTCCTCTAGTTAATTTTTCATTTTAGTTATTATACTTTTCAGCTCCAGAATTTCTATGTGGTCTCTTTTATAATTTCTATATCTTTATTGATATTCTCTATTTATTGGGAAATAATTCTCCTATTTCCTTTATTTCTTTGCCTACAGTTTCCTATCGTTCTTTGAACATATTTAATAATATGCTCAATAATATCCTCAATAACTTAATACACTCAAGTTGATTTAAATTCTTCCTCTAGTAAGTTTAATATCTGTGCTTCCTTTGGGACAGTTTCTGTTCATTTATTTTTTTCACATGAATAAGCCATACTTTCTTGATTTTTTGCATGTATTGTAGTAATTTTTTGTTGAAAATGAGACATTTTGCATATTATAATGTGGTGACTATGGAAACCAGATTGTGCCTGTCCCCAGGGTTTGTTGTTCCTGCTGTGGATCGCAGTTGCTTGCTTAGGGAATTTCGTGAACTATTTTTAAAGACTCTAGTCTTTGTTGTGTGTGATATTGGCAGCAGTGTTTTGACAGAGATTTCCTTGAATGCCTGGAGCACCTTCCCCTCCCCTCAAAAACAAATAAAGAAAGTGAAAAAACACTCTGCTGGTCTTTGCAGATTGGCTCCGTATGGCGATGCTCCTTCGCCACTCAGCCAGTCCCCTTTAACCCTGTCTCAGCCTCCATGTCCTGCTCGCACTGAGCACAAATGTCGGCCGGAGGTGAATCGCTAGGTCTCTTCAGGTCTGTTCTGAGTCCATGGGCATACGTATGGCATTCTGTGGTTCCCAAAATATGCAGGGTCTTTTCCTTTGACTATTCTCCAGAGTTCTGAAAAAGATCACTCTCTGGCCCCAGACCCCACGCCCTGCGTCCTGTGCACCACAGTTGGGTGTGGCTGAAGTTTAGGAGCCGTCCTGGCCTATGTTCCCCTCCCTCCCTCCTCCACCCTGAGTCCTCCCTCTTGAAGGCTGAGCACGTAGCCTGCCCCGCAGCCGGGACCCAGGGAAGGCTCTGTGGCTTTGATCAGATCACAGGACACAGGTCTCCTGCCCTGCTGTTGGAGAACCTGGAAACCCGGAGCGCTTGGTGGCTGTAGCTCCAAACACAGACAATTTTTAAAAGTTAATATGTCGATTCTTTGCAGTTTTTTTCTCATTTAGTTATGAAAACATTATGTTTCACTTAAGAAACCAAACAGTTGGTGTTTATCTTCTACCACTTACCACAGTGTGATTTGAAAAACAAACTGATTTTCCAGCTGCTCAGTGATTAAACTGTTTGACAATTTACGTCTTGGTGTTTGATTTGTGGTCCAGGAGGTGAGAAGTACAATAAATATGTCCTCCTTGTTCCTGAGCTGAGCTGACATCCTCTGTGTCCTCAGGATACTTAGCGAGTCCTTTGTTAAAAAAAAAAAAAAAAAAGAAAGAAAGAAAAAGAAAAACCTGCCTGTTGGGGTAATTTAGACAGAGCTGAAAATGGCCCTGAGTTAAGCTGCAACTCTCCTTAATCCACTTAACCCTAGTACCGAATTAGGAAGCAAATGTTTCTGGAGTGAGCTGTGCTCTGGTCCGAAACGGCCCCTCGCGAGGGCGTCGGGTTTGTTTTGCCCCGGGGGGGCGGCCGGGGTTCGGGTTTGGGGGGCCGGCCTTTTGGCGGGCCTTTCGGGCCCGTTGGGACCCTTTCTTGTTTTGCAGTTTTTTTTCTCGTTGGCATTTGCGTTGTTTTAGAATCACAAAGTACCATAAAGGAAGAGAAAAGGCGATTGATGCGGGGAAGGTGCGCTGGGATTTTAAGCACTTCGTGTCTGACTGCAGGTGCGCAGCGCTCGGCGCAGGAACAATTCACTTTACACGATAAACAGTCCCGTAACGCAGCGTTCAAGCTTGTTATTTGAATGCGGCGTCTGATTAAGTCCTGCTGTTGCTCATTTAGGGAAGAAACAGTTCGCCTATTTGGTAGAATCCATATTCTAAATACAAACTTCCGTCGCGTGGGAGCAGGTGGGTGTCGGGTCAGCCAGGGTCACCAACACCGGTGGGTCAGTGGGCGCTTACCGCCGCCGCCGCCAGCCAATGGCCAGGTCACAAAGCCAAGCAGGGACACAATTCCTTAGGAGGGACCAGGGGTAAGAACACATGGGAGCTGAGGGGTGACATCAGCCCCACAGCGGGGCGTCCAGGAGGTTTAGGGAAGATGCAGCGGGCGCAGCTTGAGGAACCGGAGGTCGCGGCACAGTTGTAGAAATCCCACACACCCATGGCGCCCCAGGGTGGGGCTGGGCTGAGGAGGCTGAGGTCAGTGTCCCCGCGGTTCCTGGGTGACAAGAGCCCCATGGACGAGAGTCCAGTGAAACTCAGGGGCTGACACCTTCCAGCAACCTCCCAGGGACACGGTGGGCGGACGTCGTGTGTGCAGGAGTTTAGCCGGCAGAGCACAAGGCACTGCCCTGGGTCAGTCGTCCTGGGCTGTTCGACCCTTCAGACACTGGCACCTGCAGGCTCTGCGTCACCATTCTGCGCTAACTGGCACCGTCCCTGTCCCCTCCAGCTGCTGTGGTTGGGCTGCGAGTCCGCAGTGCAGTGCTCAGAGAGAAGCCCAGGTCTTGGGTGGCCCTCTCTGGTGCTGTTCTCTCACTCCTGCGGGTCTGCAATGAGAACACGTGGGCGCTCTGCACCCCACCCCAGGGGCACTCTGCACCCCACCCCATAGCAAAGCCCTGAGGCCTGGAGCTCCGACCTCTGCCAAGGTCACCCTGGCCAAGGGCAGGACGAGTGACTTTCTCCCGGGCTCCATTTCTCCTTCCAGACCCCGTGCCCCTGAGCTCACTTGCATGGTAGATTCGTGTGTTGCTAAACAAGACTCGGACCCAGCGCTGTTCACCAACCGTTCCCACGTCTGAGAAGCAAACACATGCCGAGGAACACAGGCAGCTAAAGCAGCAGGGCAGAAACCGGGGTGCTCTCGGCCAGCAAGCACGGAGGGGCCCCCCATGCCAGGGTGGTCGAGGCCATCAGAGTGTCCCTGCAGGCCACACTATGCCACGCCATGTCTGTGTTCCTGCCGCGGCCCATCCCAGGAAGTAGCCGCATCGACATGCGGAGTCTGACACCCAGCTTCACGGCAATAAAGGGGAGGATATTCCCCCCAGCCCCTCCCCATTATGCAGCCTTTATGCCCAAATCAGTTTAAATTTACTTTTTAATTACGTACATAGCTTTCTATGTGAAGCTTCTGACTAGAAATATGTATCTCATTTTATTTTATGTTATTCAATTGACCCAAACACAAAGTCATTTTTCTTAAATACTGAATGCTCATGTACCTTTTTAATTAAAGCTTTAAGAGCTCTTAATTAAAATCATAAATCACAGGCAGCAATTTCTACCTAAATTGTCTCGCAAGCCTTCCTGGTCCTGTCACGGTGACCTGCGAGACAGCCAAGGGGTGAGGGTGACTTTCACATCCATCGATTGCAAAGCGGCCAGAGCACGGGCGGGGGGCCGGCCGGTGGTCCCGTGGCTGCGTCTCCGTCACCAGCCAGGCGCCCATGGTGGCCAACAGGCCTGGCAGCCTCTCCGGGAGCCTTATTCAGGGACACTCTTCCCTCCCACCCGCGTCCCTCTGTGCTGCGCGGGAGAACAGTGCCGCCCGTGCGTCCCTGCCGGGGTGGGGCCCGCTGTGGTGGGAGATTTTGTGTGTCAGAAAGAATTGGCCACGTACTCACATTTTGAAAAATTAACAAGTGGGCCGGGTGCGGTGGCTCATGCCTGTAATCCCAGCACTCTGAGAGGCTGAGGCGGGTGGATCGTTTGAGCTCAGGAGTTCGAGACCAGCCTGAGCAAGAGCGACACCCCGTCTCTACTATAAATAGAAAGAAATTAATTGGACAACGAAAAATATATAGAAAAAATTAGCCGGGCATGGTGGCGCATGCCTGTAGTCCCAGCTACTCGGGAGGCTGAGGCAGGAGGATCGCCTGAGCCCAGGAGTCTGAGGTTGCTGTGAGCTAGGCTGATGCCACAGCACTTGCTCTAGCCAGGGCAACAGAGTGAGATTCTGTCTAAAAAAAAAAAAAAAAAATTAACAAGTGGCTCTCACAAATACCTCATTGACTGAGGCACAGTTGACATTTGATAAACTGCTTATACTTAAAGGGTGCAACTCGATGCGTTTTGGAACATACACGCCCGCGACGCCATCAGCACAGCCGGGCTGACCAGCACATCCGTCCTGCCCCCGAGGACGTTTCCCTTCTCGTCCCTCCTGCCCCCCACCACCCGCCCCCGCCCAGGCAGCCCCCATTCCGCCTTCTGTCGCCATAAACCCATCTGCATTTGACAGAATTTTTTACAAATAGAATCATACAGGATGCAGCATTTTTCGACTTGGTTCTTTCACTCAAAATAATTTTGGGTTCCCTCCGTGTTATTGCACTGTCAATAACCGTTCCTTTTTTTATTTAATCTCTGAGTGATATTCCCTTGAATGGATACACCCCATTTTTCCTCTCTCCCGTTGATAACCTTTGAGCTGTTTCCAGTTTGGAGACATTCCTAATAAAACTTCTATGAAAGATCACATGGTTTTTATCTTTTATGTACTTTCTTTTCTCTTGGGTCAATACCTAGTAGTAGAGAAGCAGGATCATATATTAGGTGCATTTTTAACTTTCTAAGAAATCGCCAAAGCGTTTTTCAGAGTTACACCGTCTTACCTTCCCAGCAGCAGGGCACGAGGGTTCCAGTTGCTCGATTCTCCCCGAGACGCGGAACGTCAGTCCTTCCATTTTAGACCTGCTAACTGGAGCACAGTGGTGAATCAGCGGGATTTTAATTTACGTTTCTCAACGGCTCATGATGCTGAGCGTCTTTTTGGAGTTTTCTTGCCATCCGCACGTCTTCTTTAGCGAATTACCCGAATCCCTTACCCGCTGTCATGGTGGACGGTTCACTTTCTTGTCATTGGGTCTTCAGTCTTCCCTGCGTGCCGGGCGCACGTCCTGTACCAGAACCGTGGCTTGCACCTGTTTCCCAGTCTGCGGCTTGCCTGTTGCCTTGGTGGTCTTTCAAAAAGTACATACTCTTACTTGGGATGAAGCCCGATTTATCATTTTTCTTCTTTTGTGGGTTGTGCTTTTGATGTCAGATATAAAAAATATTTGCCCAAACCCAAGGACACAGGATTATCTCCTATATTTTCTTCTTCTATAGTTTTATGTTTAGGTCTATGGTTCATTATAAGTTAAATTTTGTGTATGGCAAATTTTTCTTTGCAATTATACCCACTTTTCTATATATTTTGGAACTCTGTTATTAGGTGCATATGCATTTCGAATTCTCATGTCCTCTTGATATTAGCCCTTTATCACTGTGAAAGACACTCCTTCATGCCTGGCTGTAGTCTCTGCTCTGACACCCACTCTGATGTCAATATCACACAATCACTCGCACTCTATTGGAGTTAGTGTTGGTTTGGGGTGTCTGCTTCCACTCTCTGCATTTAACTGATCTGTATTCTTGTAGGTGGCACACACTGTAGTTCCCCTTATCCATGGTTTCTCCTTCCACGGTTTTACTTACCTACAGTCAACTGTGGTCCAAAAATATTAAATGGAAAATTCCAGAAATAAACAATTCATAACTTTAAAATTTTGTGCCATTCTGAGCAGTGTGATGAAATCTCACACTGTCCCTCCCCACCCAACTAGGGCGTGAATCACTCCGTGCTGTGCACGCCGCCTGCCTGCTAATCACTTAGCAGGCATCTCAGTTATCAGATCAAAAAAAGATAATATATATATATGGTTCGGTACTATCTGCAGTTCCGGGCATCGTCTGGGGGTCTTGGAACGTATCTCCCAAGGATAAGGGAGGACTACCGTTTTTAGATCTTGATTTATTTTTAAATCTAATCTGACAATCTCTGAGTTTTAATTGGGGAATTTAAACCATTTACATTGAATGTGATCATCTGTAAGGTTGAGTGTGTATCTCACTTTTATTTTCTACTTGCCCCCGTGTTCTTTGTTCCCTTTTTCCTGTTTTTTCTTTCATATTGAGTATGTGTTAGGATTCCATTGTATCTTCTGTTTTTGATAGTTGTAACTCTTTGCTTTGCTAGTTCATGGCTGTTTAGGGTTTACATGTGCGTCTCTACCTGCGACGGTCCAGTTCAAGTGACACCGGAGAGACTCACAGGCAACGTAAGAACCTCACGATAGTTTATGCTTCCTTCTACCTTCTGGCTTCATTTGCATACATTTTGCTTCTACCTATGCTATAAACTCCCAGTACGTGAGTCTTAAGTTGGCTTTAAGCCATCAGTTACTTGTTAAAGAGATGTAAATTAAAAGAATAAGATAACTTTGTATTTATCCATGTAGTTACCGTTTCCGGGACTTTCCTTCATGTAAATCTATGTTTCCATCTGGTGCTTTTTTTCTGCCTGAAGAACTTCCTCAAATGTTTCTCGTCGCATGGCTTCGTTGGTGGTGATGATCCTTCAGCGTCTGTACATCCGACAAAGTCTTTGAAAGATATTTTCGTTGGCGAAGAGTTCTAGGTTGACACGTTTTTCCTTTTTGCAGTATTTTGAAAATCGTGCTCCCCTCTCTCAGCCTGTATTGCTCCCAGTGAGAAATCGGCTATTATTCTTCCATTTGTTCCTCTGCACTTTGTGTCTTTTTTCTCTGGCTGCTTTTAAGATTTATAATTTATTACTGATAAATTTATAATTTATCATAATTTTATTACGATATGACTTGGTAATTTTCTTTATGTTTCTTGTGCTTGCGGTTTGTTGAGTTTCTTAGATCTATGAGTTTACAGTTTTTAACAAATTGGAAAATTATTAGCTGCAGTTTTTTAAAGTATTTTTCTGTCCCTACCACCTTTCCAGGGTTCTAATTATGACCTTAGTAGGTTGAGTTGGGACCGCGGCTCTATTCACTTTTTCTGCCATTTTTTTTTCCTGTGTTTCATTTTGAATAATTTCTATTGCTATGGACTCAAGTTGACAAATGCAATTTCTAATGCAATTAGACACTGCTGTCATTAGTTAATTGCTGTCCAAGTGCAGTGTCTCACGCAGTGGCAGTGCCCTGGTCCCACCCAGCTCATTTTACCCCAGACACTGTGATTTCCACCCCTGTCTAGTCTGACTTGGGCCTTGCTCATTCTTCATGCCCCTACTTAGCATGCCCAAGATTGTTTCTAGCTTCTTGAAGACAAAAAATACGGTTATAATAACTATTTTAATATCCATGTCTACCAATTATATCATACATAATTTCTGGGTCAATTTTTTTTTATTTTTTTCCCCATTTGGGGCCATTATTCCTGCTTCTTCATATGGATGGTAATTTTTTATTAGATACCAGATATCGTACTTTTACTTTGTTGGATGTTGTATACTTTTGTATTTCTATAAATAGCTTTGCTCTTTGGTGAGCTACTTGGAAACAGTTCGGTCTTTTCAATTCCTGAAATCTGACCTGCAGTGTACGTTGTCCGGGTTTACGCGGCTTGTGGACGAAGGTTAAATATGGTCCTGTTATCAATCACTCTGTCTCGATTAGACGCAGAAGTGTTCGAAGTCTCTTCTGCATCTCGGCCTTTCCTCAGTGGCAGCGTCTGGCACACGGTCACGAGAACGTGAGACACAAAAGTACGGCAACGTTTGTCAGCGCGGAATCACGTGGACGTATTTAAGATGTTTAATGGCTGGATTTCATCCCAAACACTTTCACGGGCGAGTACACGCCTGCTGACCTGGTTTCAGACACGGGTTCCATGTGCCGGGTCATTATGTGCCACTTGTCAGAGAGCAGGGACTCTGTGGTCCTTGGCGCAGTTAGCGGGGGCTCTCCCGGCGCTGCCCCTCCAGAACCGTGAACGACGTTCATCTAGGTTGTCACTCTCCTGGTCCGAAGCAGCAGAGACCCAAACAGAAACTGAAATCGCTGGCAAGCCTGACAAACGCCTGGCGGCGCCTCTCTGGCTCCCACACCCGGGTCCTGCCTGTGGAGGCCTTGTGACCTGGCAGCCCCAGCCCTGGGGACTCCGCAGCGAACGCGCTCTGCACAGTAGCTCAAAACCAGACACCACGGGGCGAGAGGGCGGGTGTTCTCCACAACCTGGAGACCTGCACTCAGCTCAGGTCCTTCGATTTAGGACGTACATACAAATCTCTTACACATTTAAGATTGCATATTAATTTTTTACAAATTTAATATATACTTCATGTATGTGTACACATATGAAGTACATGTAAATATGTTTAGACCTATTTATATTTACAAATATATTTTATATGCATATACATCCGTATATACAATTTGACGCCACGATAATTACAGAAAAACGGTTCCGTGTGACAGAATGACAAAGGAAGAAGACATGCTTGCGTTGACACCCAAGTCACCTCCCGTGGGCGATGCCAGGTCAGGTTTGCCAGCCTGGCCGGCATCGCCGGGACACAGCCACACGCCCCGGCACCGCCCCTCGGTCGCTCACTGACCGAGCACGAACACTCCGTGTGGGCCACGTGCTTTGTTGACTCTATCGATCCTCGAGAACCCCCAAGGGGCAGGCGTTGACATAGTCATTTCTGCCTTACAGATGCGGACGCCGCATCCCTGAGAGCTGGGGCCCCTTGTCAGTCACGCTCCGGAACCTGCCACCCTGCGCCTTTCCCTGCCACTTGTTCCCCGAGTAAACCCTCTCAGCGTCAGTGTCCGCATCTGTAAAATGGGAAGATACGGCTTAGGGCTGCCCCGGACAGGCATCAACTGACAGACTTCTGTGGGTCGAGGGACTAGGAACACGGGGTCCCGTCTTTAGATCCAAAGTCAGTGGGAAGAAACCAATAAGCAGAGAAAGGGGTTTCCACCATCCCCGGGGAGGAAATACACACTACTCGTGCGTTTTGTGGAATCAGGCACCGTTTGCTGACTGCGCCATTTTGGAATTGCCACGGGCTCGTATGATCGCTGAATTTTACATAAAAATCTGTCGGCTGGATAATTTTTGAGAATTACATTCAAGAAATAGAGGCTGGGTGGCAATACATGAATAGCCTTTGGTTCAGTTCAGTGAACGTTTATCAGATACTTCCCTGGGCTATGTTGTGGCAAACAAAACAGATGGGGCCATCGCCCCATCTAGACACTATTCTAGAAAGTTCCTCCCTGATAAAGGTTTTAAATTTTAATGTTGTGGTTTCAGAGACATTTGCATAACTAAAGGAGAGTTCATGATTTCTCACCAAGGGACGTGTTCTTGAAGAAAATGTGTACAAATCATGTTTATTTATCTAGGGAAGGATTTAAAAGCAAATAGAACTACTTCGCAATCCCGCCACCAAAAGGAAACACTTTTTCTGTTGTTTATCATTCCAGGATTGTGCACAGGTGAAGAGTAAAGAGGTCATTCTAACACACACAGCAGCTTTTCTTACAAATACAGGTCACGTATACAAACTGTTTTCCTAGTGTCCCATGTTAGCCAAGCTACCACTGCAATAGGACCGCGTAGTACACAGTCTCAGACGCCAGTGGCGCACATGGTGTCACTCGCGCGCAGCCGTGCAGGTCCGTGTGCGAGGAGGGCCCCGCTGGGCAGCTCTGCCCACACCTGGGCTGACGTTTGCTCCACACGTCTCCGCGCTGGGGCCCAGACTCACCCGGAGTTCTCGCCTCCCGGCAGGTCACCAGAGAACGGGCCAGGCCACACCACGCCAACACATTTAAGGAGTCTTCCCGAATCACATTTGCTCACCTCCGTTAGCCAAAGCAAGTGGCCGACCAAGCCCAACATCCCTGGGTGGGTACAGGCACTCGTGGCTGTCACAGGGCAGGAGGGGGGCGCGGGACACTGACCCACCCTCTGCAGGTTGGGCAACATATGGGGACTGTCCTTCCATGGCAATGAAAACATAGCTGCGTCATCTTTCTTAGTGGCTACAAGTACCCGCTGTTACTGATACAAAGTAACTTATTTAATTAATCCTGTGTGACCAGGCCTTTAGGTTGCTTTAACGCTTTGGAGTCACGGTAGCAGCGCCGCCGTGTTGAGCGCCCTGTGCCAGGTCATTCTGCGTAACGTGGAGAAGGCCGAGCGGGAGCTTCTTCCCCCGCGGCAGCCGAGAGCACGGGGTCTGCAGGCCTGCAGGTCTCTGACGAGCTCGCGGGGACAGAGCAGGAGCTGTCCTTCCTGGTCCTGGCCTCCCGCCCACTGCCCAGTGCACGGAGCCACCTGAGACCTGCCGGGGAGGACAGCGCTGGTCTCCGCACTGGTTGGGAATTCTCTGCCCAGCCGAGCGACTCTGTTTCCTTGGAGGAGGCAAACCTCCCCTGCTCCCGCTCTCGGGATTTCTGCAAAGGTCGAAGGGCCCAGGGGTGACGAAATTCCTGGAAGGGAGACGGGGGTCGCTGCGAGCAGAGCCGGGTGCGCCATCTCCCTCCACGTGCGCTCGCCTCCACCTGGGGCACGAAAAGCAGGGCCAGAAAGAACCCAAAAGTGTCCCAAATGCTGGGCCTAACTGCTGTGGTCCAGCCCCACACTCATTGTTGCCTTTCTCTTTCCTGACCTGGAACAGTCCTTGTCAGCGTCCGAATGCTCTTACCAGGAAAAGGGGAGGTGACGGCTACACCTGTCCTGTCGGCACACAGGTGTCCTCAGGTTGAACGAAGGGTGTTTGAGGACTGCATTTCGTTCTTAAGGAAGAATACATGATATGTAGAAGATGCATCAATTTTTGTAAAATAGGAACAAATATAAAACGTAAAAACATGTTTAAATATTTTAAGTTGAACATAGCCACATGGCTAAATGGCCCCCGGGAGCGGAACTGTGTGTGTGCGTGAAGGTCTGCACACCCCCTCGGTGTCCAGCCGTGGGGGTCACGGCCTTGGCCAAGCAGCCCATGGGGAGGTTCCCGCGGGGAGGGCCTTGAGCACACGGGAGGTCACACGCTCACCACGGTGGCCTTTCCCTGGGCTGCGGTGGGACAGGAATCTCACCTCCCTCTTCTGATCAACCGTCTTCTCTATTTCTTTACAAGGTGTGAATCTCACACTATATTTAGCTACAGTCACAACAACTGTACTTGTAAGTTTGTTTGGAAAAAAAATCAAAGGACATTCATAATGCATGAGCTTAGAAAGATTCAGCACACTCCTGAAATCAATAAAATACACCTCTTCTTCCCATCTTATACATTCTGCCAGCACTTTCACCGCTGCAGAAAGAATCAGAAGCCCAAGTTTTAGTAGAAGAGGATTGAATTCCTTGTTTCACCTGGAGCCGCAGTCAGCCGGTCGCCCTCTGTGGCCTGGCGGTGGCCCGGATCTGAAAGTGGTCCTGTCCCAGGTGAGCCCCGGCCGTCTCTGGCAGGACGTTGCCGGGCAAACACAGCCAGGGGGGTGGGGGGTGTTTTCCTACATTCCCTGCTGGTGAGAAGGAACCTTTATTTTAATTTGGCTATTTTTCCATCTGCCCGGATTACCTGCCAGTACACCGCCTACCTTACAGGACATTACTTCTAGGTGGGTTTTCCCTTCGATCCATTTCATATTTTGTTGTTGCTAAAATAACACAAAATAACGAACTGTGCTCCCAACCTTCGTGGGCTGCTGGTTCAGTCCTCAAAACCACGTAGCCGTCACGCTGGTGTGGTGGGGCCCCAGCGGTCAGTGCGTCCGCACCTCTTCGATTTGCGGATTCTCAAAGGAGCCCTTTCCTCACGGTGGCTGCCAGGCGGGACGGGGCCTTCGCAGGTGTCCAGGGGGCGGCCCAGATGGCTGCTGGTGAAGTCCCAGGATGTCTAAGGACCCAGACTGGCTGTTCTAGCCGCCCCCCACCTCCTTCTCCTTCTTCTTTAAATGGGGGGACAAGCCCACACCCTTCTTTTTGTCCTGGCTTTGCCCTGGGGCTGCTGGCTCTGTAGAGCCCAGACCCGTCCCTCCAGCCTGGGGGGCTCCCTGCTGGGAGGATCCTCCTCCCAGACAAACAGCAGCTGGGGGCGTTACTTTGATCACAGACAGCGCCAACCTGAGGTTCCTCCTCCTTCCAGAGGAAACTCTGGATGTCCTGCGAGGAGGCGTGCCTCCAGTGGGCAGAGGAGGGGACGGAGCCAGCCCACCTGAGCCGTCACCTGGGGCCGCCTGGCAGGGTCCACACCGTACTCCCCCTGCCCCTTTTCCTTGGCTGAAAGGCTTCTCCCTTCCCCTCCGTGGCCCACACCGCTGTCCCGGCAGGACCGAGGGCAGTTAGCATCGGCGGACACCAGGTCACTGGCCCGCCTGGTGCTCTGCGTCTTCAGGCCGTTGGCAGGTGGGGCAGATGTGCCCTGGGCCTCTCCGCGTTTCAACACCGAGTCCGGTACCGCAGCCCGACTCACGCCTGATGCCTTCAGCCTTGACACACTTTACCACTCTCCTCCATGGGCCACAGACTGCACTTTCGGCTTGTTTTGTTTCTAACGTGGGGTGAAGGTGCGCGTCCCTGCTTAGGGCTTAGTAACACAGTGTGTTTGAACATGTAGCAGCTGTGAATTGCGTCTGTACCTTGTGTTTTGCTTTGTAAGTTTATAACCGTAAGAGGAAGCTATATATGTATGTGTACATACACCTGTTCGTGCATGGATGAACACAGGTGTGCACACATGTGCACGTATGTGTAGGTGTGTATGCATGTGTGCACTCACACTTGCAGATGGCCCGTGGGGTCTGAGTCCCCACTCCCGACTAGACGAAGGCCCAGCTCTGGCTCGTGCAGAGGCCGCTGGCTGTCAGGACAGCCCGGAGCGTGGCCGTCTCATGCCCTCTCCTGCCGCACGCGGGGCAGTAAAGGCTCTGCGAGTCGGAACAGCTTGCTCTGCTCCGATCACGCTTCCCTGCCTCCAACGCCCTTTAGAGTTCAGACAAGAAAAGAAATTATAGCAGAGAGCTAAGCAGCGAGGCTGCGTCAGGCAAGAAGTCCAGGACTGTGTTCCTGGGAGGGCCCGACTTTCTCAAATGGGGAGCGTGCCGTGGAGCTGCCGCGATGATCGTCACTGGGCCGGTGTCATCCGATGCGCTAAACCCAGGATGACGCTGTGGACCCTCCGAAACCGGCTCGGTTGACGCTCCTTCCTGGGAGACGGGGAGCCGCGTCGCTGAGACAGGTCGCACCTGTGACCTGTGACCTGCCGGTAGCTTCGGTCTAAGCTTCCCGGCGCGGCCTCTGGTCAAAGGTTCGGTGCCGCCTCCCGCTCTGCTGGACGGGCACGGCGTGAACCTCTCTCCCGCGGGTCCTCACTGAGCTCCGGTGCTACACTTGCTTCATCCCTGAGTCTTTGGGGTCATTCTTTTCTTCTCCCCACTACAAAACGGATTTGCGAATTCTCGCTGGCACTTGCATTTGGGATATGAACGTGACGCGCAGCAGCGCTAAGCCGTGAACCAGCAGAAGAGCACACTGCCCAGGAGCCCAGAGCTCAAATAGCTGCCACTTGGTGTTGCGTCGCAAACACTAAAGTACATTGGAATTCCTAAGTGAACATTAGTATCAGTCATTCGTATTGGAAATCAGAGGGGATTTTAATTCCTCTTGCACCGTTCGTCAAGACCTGTGGTGCTGGCCAGCGTGGATGGGCCTCAGCTTCCCAGCAGCGATCGGTCTTGGGCCACGTCCCTGGCCCCGGGTGGGCCGACTGGAGCAAAGTTTTCCTCAAGTCTGTTTTCTCACTTATCCTGTGGGAACATTTGGCTACTTCCCACTTGGTGATTGTTTTTCCTTATTGACACTTAAATTAATTCACCTTACAACTGTAAAATATTCTGCTTTCAAGGAAGTCCCTGTTGATTTATACAGTCAGATCGAGTTTCTTCCACTGGCCATATTGATCTTTCATTATTTGTCTATCTCAGACGTTCCCGTAATGTCTTTGTGGCTGATAAAGGGCTTCCTGATCACCCTGAATTAGCTTTATTACCCATCATTGGAAATTTAAGATTATTATTTAAATGTTGTTTTATGTAAGGATTAATTCAAGGAAAAGATCGATAAATCACACCCTGGTGGCCCTACAAAGAATGAGAAATCAGACGGCATCGGGGCACCTGTGGGTTGTCCCTCCGGGGCCCTGAGACCCTGGGAGGCCGTGCTCCTCCTGCCTCTCTGTGAGCTCCGGGCTCAGGGGGTGCAAGGCCCAGCAGAGCAGCTCCCAGGTTCCGGGCCTGCATCCCGTAACTCCAGAGAAGGCTGCGCCAAGAGCTGAGGACTGCTCTGGACCAGCGGCTGTGAGGGACCCCGTCGTGGTTGTGCAGAAACAGAGGCACAGAGGGGGAAGGCGGCAGGACTTCCTGGTCCCTCTGAGCCCAGAGCCGGACAGTCAACACTTTGAGCCACAGGGCCAGCCCCCAGAGGGCTTCAGCGCCTTCCCCCAGGTGGTGCTGCCCCCCTCCCCCGCCTTCCACCATCCCTGCCCCTTCCCCAGGCCTGCAGAGACCACCGGGCCTCTGGTGCCTCCTCAGATGCACGAAGCCCCCAGCCAGGCCCACTGTGCATCCCCTCACACCGAACCTGACCGCTGGAAGATCCGGGCCCAGGGGCAGCTCCCAGCACCCCTCCAGAGGCCTGTTCCTTCTGGGCCAGTGGGGTAATCAGGGCGGATGGTGGAAGGTCGCGCAAGGCGCTATCAGACTGATAGGCTGACATATATTCTGGAAACCTCAATTCCTTGACACTGCCAGGGACCCCAAAGGCTCAGACAGGACCCTGCTCCTCTCTCGTGGCCCAGACACTTGGTATTTTTTTTACCGATTTGCAGGATCACCCCCTGGGGACGCCCAAGATCCTTCCAGGCAGGGAACTGTGCGCATCATCTTTAAAGACTGGCTTCTAGGAAAAGATCAACCAATACTCGAATGAATGAATGAACGAGCTACGTTGACGTGAGCAACTTGCGGGTCCTTGACCGACACCCCTGCCAGCCCAGACACAGGAGGCTTCTCTGGCTGGGTCTGAGTCCCGGTGTTGTCCATCAAGAACAAAGCTCAGACCTGGCCTGGCCTCCTTTTTGTTTACAGACATTTGCATTTTGATCACTTAAGACTCAAGGAGAAGGGAAAGAGAGCACTCCAAGGCCCTGCATCTCCTAATTCATTTGCATCAGCAAATCTGCATATAAATGGCAAAGCGGCCCAGCGAGGGCTCTCCCCCTCCAACATCCTGAGAATCTCCTTCCCACCTCTGTAGCTGCGGATATCAATTTGCACTCGCCTGTTACCAGATTAGACCCAGTAATGAGCCGCCAGCTGCTGCCGCAGGGAGGGCCCAGACTGCTAGTGAGCTCCGGGCCAGGACCCGCTGGTGGGGGGAGAACGGCGGGCAGCACCCTCAGTGTGGCGGTGGGTGGGCTGGGACACGCCCCTGCCCGGTGCCAGGCAGGAGGCTGGGGCGTCTCCCAGGCAACACGCTGGTCCCCATGCATCAGGGGCTCTTTGAGGATGAGGCTCTGAATTTGCAACTTAGCAGAAGGCGGGTTCTCTGCCGTTTTTATGGGGGGTACTTATCACATTTTCGCAGACAACATAAGCATAATTTTAAGTATCAAACATCTTTAATGTCTTTATTCCTCAGGAAGCGACAGTAAACGCTCTTCTATTAATGGGCCGTTTCCTGTACGGAGGAGATAAAGCGTCTATTCGGGTTGTCCAACAAGCGCGGTCTGCGTCGCGGGCTGGTTCAATCCGGGCTGGTTCTTCCTCTGGAGCTAATTTAGAGCGGCAGCGTCTCCAGCGAGGTCCTCAAATTGAGCTTAATTCAAATTCCAGCTTTAAAACCAAGGTCCGTTTCTCACTGTTTCCTCATTGTCATGTGGGCTCTTTGTGTTCCCAGATCCTGAAAGCCGCCTTTGCAAAGCCTCCCTGAGAAGATGCTTCGTGGTGACCGGGTTCTAGAAGGACTGGCCAGCATGGCCTGGAAGGGACATATCTAGAAATCATCCACAGACGGAGGGAGGGAGGGGAACGAAGTTTCCCGGTTGAAGCTTCCGCAGCTGTGCAGCCTCCAGCCCCAGGCTCCCAGGACACCTTCTTCCCCTCTGAAAGGCCTCCTGCTAGCAGATAAACTGCCTGTTTATTGGCAGAACATCTATTACATGTAGATGTAGCACATTTTAATTTAGATGTTGCTTCTAAAAAATAAATGCACAAAGAGCACTGTCAATGGAAAAGAATCCAAACTCCATAAAATAATTTAAAGAGGTTTATTCTGAGCTGAACATGTGGGACCGCGGCCCAGAGAGCCACGCTCAAGAAGGCTTGAGACGTGGTCCCGCCACAGTTGGGTTACAGTTTGGTTTTGTACATTTCGGGGAGGCAAGAATTACACATAAAGCCATAAATCGATACATGGAAGGGCTACACTGGTTTAGCCCGAAAAGGCAGGATGTTTCCAAGCCAGCACTACAGGTTACAGGTGGGTTTAAAGATTCTTCAATTTGTGATTGGTTAAAGAAATGAAGCTTTGTCTAAAGGCTGGGAATGTTTTAAGTTGAGGAAGCCTGCTAATCAGAGACAAGCCACAGGACATATACGGGACACACACCCAGACTCATGTGACCTGCAGGTGTGGGTTAAGCACTGTCTTGCAAGGCCTTAGCCTGTCATGAGTCACAAAGGACTTCTCCAAGAAGGGAGGGGGCATGACGAGGCTGTCTGACCCCCCTCATGGCCAGAAACTCAGCTTTAAGGTACTTCTAGGTCCCCTTGGCCAAGAGGGGGTCCATTCAGTCAGCTGGGGCTTAAGATTTATTTAGTTCACAGCACAGATCTCATTCCAAAGGCTATGCTAAAAGAATAGACTCAGAAATTCAAACCACCTTCCATCTGTGATGCTGAATGAGAAGGAAATGTATCCGTGGCTCTACCAGCTGGTGTCCTAAGAAACAGAGGCCATTCCCAGAGCCACAGTTCACCCGGATAACTTGGGGTGCGTCGCCACCTCCTTGCATTCACTGGCTCCAAAAACGGCTGAGTTGTTAAACGTTTCTTGGGTTCCTACACATCATTTCTCAGCAATGAGATTTGGGGGCTGAGATTATGGTCTGTGTAAGGGGAACCCGGGTCCCACAGCATGGGCTGGGCTTCGAGATGATCAGATTATCCTATAGAATCGGAGGAGGCTGCCCACGCGGCAGAGACTCACTCGTCCCGGTGCTCAGACGGCGTGAGCCGTAGAAACGCCACCTAAAACTCAGCGGCGGGGAGAAGAATGTTAAGCGCCGACCTTGAGCACTGACTGTGGACCTCGCACGGTTCTCTGGGCGAATCCTCTCGCCCGCTGGACTGGGCCCGGGGAGGCCGAGGCCCTGCTCACGGTGCCTGGAACGGAAAGTCGCAGGCCTGGGACCAGGACCGACGGGGGCTCAGACCAGCTCCGCCTTCCACCAGTTCTGTCTTTGGGCAAATTATTCTCTTTCATCTCTGCAGCTGAGGATAGCGACACTCACTCCGCCCTTCCTCCCTGGCCGAGGAGGAGGAGGCGTGAGATGCCTGGGACACAGCAGGTGCTCAGTGGGTCCCTCACTGCTGGGGTCTGCAGAACGGTGACCACACAGCTCCGGGCAAGGACTCTGTGTTCGGGCTCTGGGAAAGGACGAGTTGGCCAATGTGCGGGCACCGGTGGCCCCTGGGGCCTGATTCCTCCTGCCACACCCTTGGGTTCCTGCGGGGCGCCTGGGGGTGGCAGCCTCAGTGGCACCTCCACCTGTGTCCTTGGCCTGTCCCAGGCTGCGCCTGCCCTGGGCACTGGGGGCGGGAGGAACGGCCCCATCACACCGCACCGCGGCTCAGGGTGGCGCACAGCGCCTGGCAGGGCCCCGCGTCTAACTCACGCTGTGTTTCCTTCTGTGGCTTCGGGGCGAGGAGGCAGGTGGGCGGCTCTTCTGCTTTGCTTCTCTGCTTGTCCGCCTTGTTTGTTTCCTCTGTTGCATTTGTCCAAGCTCCATAGACGCTGGAACGTGCCTGAGTAACGCTGTGGCTAAAGCGGGCGGCGTCCCGGTTACTGCGCCTGCTGGGACGAAATTCACCTCCCCTGAGACGGGAGTCCGGCACCCCGCGCTCGGTCGGCAGCCCAAGGCTCTGACCTCTGACCCCGCCAGGGCCTGTGCACGCGGTCCCGGGCCACGCTTGGGTGTGCAGGTGTCTCCGAGGCAGCAGCGTGTGGCCCCGCAGGGCCGCAGACTGGGCGCTGTGCTTCAGCTCGGCCCCGAGCGGCACCGAGCGAGAGGAACCATTGAGGGAACGAGGAGCAGTGGTGGGGTGGGCAGAGCCCCCAGAGAGGGAAGGAAGGCGGGAGAGAGAGGATTAGTCTGGGCTCATAAATGCAGCGTGTGAAGCAGTCGGGGAAGACAATTTAATTCCAATCTTTTCCCACGAACGTGTCTCCTGCTCGCCCATGAGCACAGAGCATCTGCTAAGGAAACTCTGGGCACGGAACCCCCTCGACGGGGCCTCCAGGTTTAATTAAGCAAAGGCAACATTGTCAGGTTGTGTTTATCTGAAAATATCAGGATCATTTGTAACTACAGAATCTTTTTTTCAAGTTGACATTTAATTTAAAATTAGAGGCCAGGCACGGTGGCTCACACCTATAATCCCAGTACTCTGGGAGGATCGTTTGAGCTCAAGAGTTCGAGACCAGCCTGAGCAAGAGCGAGACCCCGTCTCTACTAAAAATAGAAAGAAATTAGCTGGACAACTAAACATATATATAAAAAATCAGCCGGGCATGGTGGCGCACGCCCGTAGTCCCAGCTACTCGGGAGGCTGAGGCGGGAGGATCGCTTGAGCCCAGGAGTTTGAGGTTGCTGTGAGCGAGGCTGACGCCACGGCACTCTAGCCCGGGCAACACAGTGAGACTCTGCCTCAAAAAATAAATAAATAAATAAAAATTCAATATAATTAGAAAAGGATCATGTTTAAATAAAAGGTAGCATAAAGTACTGTCTCAGCTTTAAATCATTTCCAGAGAATTTCTCTGGGAACGGCTCTCAGAGAATATTACTCCCTCCATTTCTTCTGTTTATCTGCCGCTCCTTCTCCTTCCAAGCGGAGAATTTTGTTTCACTTTTCAGTCTTAGAACATTTTCTTAAAAGTCAGTTTTGATCCTTCCAGTCCTGTGATCGTTAACATGTCCCTCACTTAGCCGAGAAGTACGGCCCCTGCACAGTCTGCCCGGGTGGCGCTGCCCTGCGCGGAACGGGCCGAGGCCCTCGGGGCCAGTCTGGGAGTGTGGAGCCCTCGGAACGGGGCGGCGCCCTTACCAGAGCGACCAGAGAGCTCTCTCGCCTCTTCTCCACCCGTCGGGTCCAGCGAGAAGGCGGCTGCCTGCAGCCCAGGAGGGAGCCCTCCCCGCGACCAGCCCCGCCGGCACCCGGGCTTGGACCTGCAGCCTCCAGCGCGTGGGAGATAAACGTCCACTGTTCATGGCAGCCCAAACTCGCCAAGGCACCACCGACAGGACAAAGCTTTCCATAGACGACAATACATAACTGTGCTCAGACATCCACTTTACACAAAGCAGAACCTTAAAAGTTTGTAAAATATAAGACACAGAGCGACATTTCTTCAGTCAACATTTATCAAGAGTCTGCCTCGCAGCAGGCTCCCTGCAGGAGCTGGGAGGCCCCGTGAAGTGGACCTGGGTGTCAGGGTGGGGTCTGTGTCCTGGGGGTGGCACGTGGGTGGGGGTGGTGTGGGATCCCGGAGCAGGATGAGGAGGAGGGTGCCAGGGGGAGGGCCCGCCCCAGGACAGGGCACGGGGGGTAGACAGGCCACAGGTCAGGCTACTGGAAGCCGACTCTGCCCCGCCAAGGGGGGACACAGGGAGAGGGCGTGGGCAGAAGGGAGGTGACTTCCGGGATGCCCGGGCCAGGACGGCCCCCCAGAGCCATCGGAATTGGGCAAGTGCGCCAGGCCTTGGCACCCCGCTGACCAGTCACGGCACGGCAGCCACTGCTGCGATTGATGATTGGGCTGGGGGGAGACACCAGCACACCCGCCTGGGGCCCCCTGGGCCAGACGCACCCACCCAGAGCGTCTGAGCGAGGCGGACGGCGGCTCTGAACGCGCTCCTCCGAGATCAGGAGCAAATGTCTGCGCAGCACTTTTGTCCAACAGCGCGGGGCTCCGGCCGCAGCAGCAGGACAAAACGGGGGGGTGGGGAGGAGGGAGGAAGAAAATAAATTGTTAAAATGCAGAATAGCGAGGAAGAAAGAAAACTGTGTTTATCTGCAGGTGCCAAGGTTGTCTGTGTAGAAAAAATCAAGGAATCTACCAAAAACGAACAAAGTAAAAAACTCTTAGAACTAATTAGTGAGTTCAGCAAGGCCAAGGGACACAACATAAACATAAAATAAATTGTGTTTCTAAATACAAGCAATGAACACATAAACACTGAAATTAAAAACACAATGCCATTGACAGTTGAAAAAATGAAATCCTTAAGTGTAAATCTATCAAAACATGTCCACTCTCGTCTGTTGAAAACTATTCCTACAGAACACTTAGGAAAGAATTCAAAGCAGATCTAGTAAGTGGCGAGACACGCCAGGTGCGGGGATTCAAACACTCAGCAGGATAACTGCGTCGAGTCTCCCCAAATTGATAACAAATTCAGCACAATTCCCATCAAAATCACAGCAAGGTTTTTGTACATATAAACAAGTTAATTCAAAAATGTATCTGAAAAGGCAAAGGAACTAAAACAGTGAACAGTTGTGAAAACAAAGCAGAAGGAATCAGTCTATCCAATTTTAAGACTCATTGTATCGTTACAGCAGTCAGGACTTGGCGGTATTGTAGGACGACAGGTCACAGGTCCACGGCACAGAGCAGAAACCCAGAGGTGGACCCGCATGGCGTGTCCAGCTGGTCTCTGTCAGAGGCGCACAAGCAGATCAGGGGAGGAAAGAGCCTCAACGTTCTCAACCAATGACGCTGGAGCCGTTGGACATCCACGTGCCAAACGACAGGCTCTCGCCTGAAGTCTCAGACTCTGCGTAAAATTTACATAAACATGGACCACGGGCTTAAATGTGAAATGAAAACCAAAAAATGTTTAGGATAAACTTAGGGGAAGATCTTCAGGATCCAGGGTACACAAGGGTTCGTAGACTTCACATCAAAAGCACACCCTATAAAAGAAATAATTGACCGATTTGCATGAAAATTTAGAAGTCTGCACACGGGGAGAAAATATTTGCAAAGCACATAAACGACAAATGACTGGCATCTAGAACATATAAAGAACCCTCAAAACTCAACAGCGTAAAACTAATGATTTAATTAGGAGATGAGCCACAGAGCAGACAGTCGACCCGAGAAGACAGAGCCCATGATAGCAAGAAAGGTGCTTAGCAAAGGTGCGAAAAGGTGTCCCATGTCGGTCACCGTCACGGAAATGCAAGATTAAAACCACAAGAAGATATGGCCCGTCGAAATGGCTAAATGAGCATAGTGACGTCACCAAATGTTGACCAGGACGCGGAGAAACTGGGTCCTTCACACGTTGCTGATGGGAATGCAAGTGACGGAGCTTCCCAGGAAATAGCTGGGCAGTTTCTCACTAAACTGGACTCCGTGTGACCCTCAAATGCACTTTCGGACGTTCATCCCAGAGGGGTGAAAAGCTGTGTTCACAAAACACCGGCACACGGACGTTCGTGGCAACTTATTTGCAGCGGACGGAAGCTGGACGCAGGCAGGCGAGTTGCTGGACCAGCTGTGACACACACGCGGGTCACCGCCTAGCAGGGAAAAGGAGCAGACCGTCCCTACACAGAAACCTTGGATGAATCCCCCGAGAATTACTCTGAGTGAAAAAAGCCAATTCAAAAAAATTAATATTAATAAAACACGAAAATTTAATGTCACACAGTTTCCGTGGGTTGGGAGTCCAGGTGTGAACGACCTGGGTCCTCTTCCCAGGCCTGGCCGGCTGCAACCTCCCCTGAGGCTTGGGGTCCAATTCCAGTTCAGTTCCCAGCAACCACCGGACTGGAGTGCCCCGTCCCTGGTGGCTGTGGTCTGGGCGACTCTCAACTCCTCGAGGCCATGCTCAGCTGTGGCCGTGGGGCCCCCAGAGGCAGTTCGCAGCTCCGCCCGTCAGACCCTTCAGGGCCAGCTGGGAGGGCTCAGCCGTTAGGACTGGCCTGACCACGTCGGCCCCACCAGCGCACTCTCCCCTCGGAGTGACCCAAAGGCAACTGAGCAGGAACCCCAATCACGTCTGCAAACCCCCTCACCTTTGCCGTTCCGCTTGGCCTAGTCACGAGCACGGCGTCCTGTCGTAGTCACAGGGACCCCACTCTCGGGAGAGGGTTACGAGGCGTCCACACCTGGGGCAGGAACCGTGGGGCCATCCCGGATTCCTGCCTCCACACCTGTGTCTGCGAGAACGACCGTGAGTCTCGCCCTTCCAACTCGACTCTCCGCACGCTCGGTCTCCAATAAGCAGCGCGCCCGCTAGCGGGACCCGAGTGCCGCCGGCCCCACGGCAGAGACCTGGCACGGATGTCTCCGGGTTGGGCACCCTAGCACCGACTCAGGAGGAAAATGTTGGGAGAGACCTTCGCTTGGAGCTTGAAACGTGGCACTTAAGAGAGTCTGCACGACTTCTCAAATGGTTGCTGGCAAGAGGGAGAAGAGAGGTTCCCTCACCCCTCCAGGACCCAGCCGCCCGCCTTTGGCTGACCACGCTGTCACGGGACCCCGTGGCAACGCTCCGCCCTTCAGGCTGGGGTTTGCACGTCAGCCTGAGACCCCCAGGGCCGCTTCCTCGGCGCAGCCCAACATCGTGGAGGGCGTTGGAAGTCTCGGGTGTTTTCAGAGAAGATAGCAGCAGAGATGTCCCCGACATGCAGCTCCAGCCACGGTGTCCCAGGGAATGAAGCCGTGCCTTTCCTTCACGGAACAGAGACAATCAGGGATCCCACTTCCCCGCTGCAGGTCTGAGTCGAATGCCACGCGGGGTATTTCCGAGCAGGAAGAGGACACGCCAGGGACCCTCGGGAAGCCTTCCTCGCTCATGAATTCTTCCTGGCTGGAGGGAGACGTTGGGCTGGATGAACTCCGAGACCCGCCCAGCCGCTGGAGACAAGCGTGTCGCCCCAGTCTGCGGAGCAGCAAGGAGGCCCCTCGTCGGCACCTGCCCTTTCCAGCTCCCAGAGCTCGCTCCATCAAAGAGGACTTGGAGAGCCCCCGCTCTCCTCATTAGAACTCGTGCTCTGTGAGTCAGTGAGCAGGGAAATACATGCTGCATTTAGAGATCAATGAGAGTCAGACAGGATCTGCCACGAGGCTCAAGGACTTGCTCAACAGGACTCGGCGGCCACAAACACGGGGGACCGTGCGCACTTCATGCTGTTCTGTGAAACACACAGGCTGTGTTTCATGCAGGCAAATTGCTTCTGAAAAAAGCTTGCTAACTAGATAAAAGCTATGGGTTTATCTCTTTGATGCTCTTTGAAATCTAATTTAAAACTTAGCTTCATGTCCGTCCACATAGACAAATGCTGGACCACTCTTTTTTGCTCTAGGAAATGGAAATCCTTCACATTTTGTCCTGTTTGTTGTTGGTGATGGTATTAGTCAGTTTGAGCTGCCACAAAAAAAACCACAGACTGGGGCTGAAGCAACAAAAATGTGTTTCTCATGGTCCTGGAGGCTGCGAAGTCCAAGCCCAGGGCGCTGGCAGGTGCAGGCTCAGTCCCAGCCCCTTCCCTTGGCTTGTAGGTGTCTCCCTCCCGCTGCGTGCTCACTGGCCGCTCCTGCGTGTGCTCAAGAGAGGGAACATCTAACCCTAACTACCTCCCAAAGGTCATCTGCAGACACCGTCGCAGCGTGGTATCTGGGTCTGGGCCTCACCACGTGAGTTTCAGTGGGACATATTCATCCACGGCAGTGATGGTGGCCATCGTGTTTTCTTTTGTTTTTCCTATGAGAAAATAAAATTCCCCGGAAGCTTAGGAGGGCAGGAAATGCATCTGTCTTGTTTATCTTCTGCTTGATATATACCTGGTCCTGGAAGAGCACCTGGTATATAGCAGGTATTCAGCAAGTGTTGTGAAGGAAAATCAGAGAGTAGATGGATGGATGAGTGGATAGGTGGGTGGATGGGTGGGTGGATAGATAGGTGTGTGGGTGGGTGGATGGGTGGATGGATGAGTGGATAGGTGGGTGTGTGGATGGTTGGATGAATGAATGAATGAATGAATGAATGAAAGTTCTTGTCTCCATTTTAATGTGAAATATGAGTCTTTGGCCGAATGACTGGGCAGGCCTTAACAGCCTTTCCAAATTTTCTCCTTTCTTCACCCAAGAACTTGGAGCATGACTGTGGATTCAGTATTGCCCGTAAAAACCATGGCCCGTGATTGCGCAAATCGGGGCCTCTCTCCAGGCCTCGGGCTCCTCCTTGCTGTCGGGGAGCGAGTGGGCCGTCCTTTGGGACGCCCTTCCCTGTGTGGCTCTGGCAGGCAGTGGGAGCTCCTGCGCTCACCGTGCTGCCGCCAGTGGGCTTCCCACGCCATGTCAGAGTGCGCGTGCACCCTCTGCCTGGCAGACCAGGCCCAGGCGCCACAGGCCCCGCCCCCAAGGCCTGGTGCTCACGGGGCGCTATTTCGTGAGCTCACTACAGCAACCCCGTGCGCGTCTCCATCTGACTTTGAGGGAAGCAAGAGGCCACTGGACCCAACTGACCCACATCGCAGACGAGGCCTGGAAACGCCTCCTGGAGGCGTCGTGATCAGCAGCCTCCAATGGGGCCCTGGCGGCCTGAGCGCCGCTGGAGGACGCTGCGGGTTTATGAGCTTATCAGGAAGACACTCAAGGGCCCTGAGGACCCACGCTCTGCCATCCCGCGACTGCAGGGAGAGAATTGCAGGTGGAGATCACGCTTCCATCGTCCCCTGCGGATTCCCACAGCGTCCTGGCAGCACAAAGCAGCCGCAGAGCCCCGAGGCTCCCTATGTAGGTCACGGCACTGTCCCGCTAAACTTAATTTAGAATCTTCCTCACTGGCCAGCAAGATCTTCCAGCGGAGTCCCTCATGCTCCTGGGGTGAATCTCATCTCCTCCCAGAGGCCTCGTTGTCTGGAAAGAGGAAAAGAGAGAGACTAATGCGTAAGCTCGGCTGCGTGACGAGGTCCCCCTGCCCCGAGGAAGGCGCGATCTCCGGAATCCTGCTCTTGCTGAGCTGCCAAAAAAGGCAGTGGCCAATCAGAAACTAGCGCTTCAAGCCTCACCCCAGAAGAGACTCACTTCTCGCCAATTTCACCCCTTAACCTTTTCTGGGGCAGGGGACGTGATTCCACCATGTGCCGGAGACACCGTGCCAAGCTGAGGGTCGCACAGATGCCCGCCCCAAGCCTCCCCCGCACAGTGACGGTGGCAACGGCTGAGCCCTGGTCCCCCCACACCACATCCCTGCGCTTGGAGCACGCACCTCCCCCCTGCGCCCCTTCCCAGATTAACGAGCGCGCACAGGGCGTGCAGAGGCCCCAGCCCTGCTGCCTGTCCTCGCTCTCTGGCCGGAGGGCTGTGCGCGCAGCTCCCAGGCGCCTCCGTTCCAGCTGTGTCGTCCCGCCATGCTGAGGACGGAATGCCAGTTACGTCTCCCGTGTCTGTTGCTGCACGTTCTGAGAACCAGTTTCTCCTGGACGAAGGCATCGGCCAGGCCAAGGGTCCCCCTTTCTGTGGCTGCCTCTTGCCTCCTGTTCAGCTCTCCAAGCCAAGCGCCACAGAGCTGCCCCTGACGTCGCGCCTGTGCCTCGATGGGCTCCTCCACCAACTGGGCTGAGCCCCGGGCCGGCAGCCAATCAGCTTTTAAACAGCAAGTGCTTCTAAATATTTTAGAATAACGCGAGAGCGTCGAGGGGAGCGTGGAAGAAATGGAGAGGGCGATGCAGCCGCCCCCAGCTCGCGGGGCCGCGGCTCCCATTGGTATTTAGTGCACGCCGGGACAGGGCTCCCTGGAAGCCCCGGAACTGCCGCTCCAGCTGCTGCAGCGCATCTGTTTAAAGAAGCACATGCGGTCTCCCTCCACGTCCCTGTGTGTACGCCTTTCCCCTCTAAGGCATCCTGCAAGTGGTCCAGCATTTATAAATATTCAAGGATTTCTCGCTCCTTGACATTTCAAGATGGGCCCAAAAGCAATTATTTTACACAATAAATTCAGGCAATAGGACAGGGTCGAGAGGGACTGGCCACTCTTCTCTCTGTCCTCGTCTCGGAACAGGAGTGGGGAGGTGGGTGCGGGCACAGATGGGGGCCGGTTCCCGCAGGCTGTGGCCAGGGGCGCCAGGGGAGGGGTAGAGCCGGCGTCCCCAGCCCACGGGGCACTGGCCGGCCACAGGGTCGCCCAGGCTCGGGGGCGGCGGAAACAGAAACCAATCTGCTTCGTGTGCGTGAGCTTTAGAGATGCACATTTTCATATCGGCTCACGCATTTCGCATCATTTTTATGATTTCTGATCAAAATGACTGTAGTTATTGCAGGTTTTTTAAAAAAAACTCTTCACCTGAAAGAGGTGGTTTATATTATTTTTTCTTTTTTTTCTTAAAGGGAAAGAAGACCACATCTATAGCTACAGTCGTGGATACCACACAGAAGTAAAAATCAGGAGACCTGGTGTCCTGAGACCTGGCTGTCGTGTGCTCTTAAGGAAACTGGCCAACCCGTGCCAGCTCTCACACAGACCCAAGGAGAAAATGGGGTGGAACAGTGGAACTTTGAAAAGTATCTCAAGAAATTTAAAATACTGACAGTACCCTCCTCGTGCTGCCCTCGGCCCTCAGAGTTCACCGTGATTGGCTCCTGCCCCATTATATGATATTCTCTAATTGGCCACGGCTATGGGAAATGCTACACACTAAAAACAATCTGGCCAACTTGCCCAACTTTTTCTTTGGTGGCTCCAATAGGTTTTAATTTAATCCTCCCAAGTTTTTCCAAGTATTCGGTCATATTTCCTGCAAACGTGTTGGTTTTCTCCAGTCCAATATGACTCACTTTCCTGTTCCTGCCTTATCACACCGGCCGTGATGTGTTGGCTGGTTTGATGGAACCATATGGGACTTTGAGCAGCTGCGGGAGGATGGAGCTAGGGAGAGAAGCCGGAGTCCAAGTGAACGGCCTCGAAGCTTTGCGTGGATCAGGAGGGACAGGCGTGGGCCAGCTGTATGTTGCAGCAATCACCCAAACACCCCGTCACTATTCGCAAACGCCTGACACCTGCACACTCTGGGTGCAAACACCCAGAGGCAAACCCAAGAGAGAAAATCCCACGTCCAGCTGACACCCGAGAGTCAAGAATCACCCCAAATGCCTGACGCACCCAAACAGCAGCCACAGAGACCCCGCATCTGCAGGCAAAGGGGGCTCTCTGACCCACCTTTAGCTTCTATGAGGGTCTTTGCCTTGAATTTAGTTACTCCAAATCCGCCTGCACACAAAAATCTACCTGCAGAATCAAATCTTATTGAAGACTGAAATTGCTCTCCATTGACATAGAAATATCTGCTGTTAGAAACCACCCATGCAGCTGGGGAACTTCAGACTGGACAGACAGGAGCTCAGACGTCATCGGATGCACATGGGAGGCTGGCCTCAGGCAAAGCTCCTCCGCCCGGTGTCGGGTGAAACCTGCACACCCACCGCACTCGCGGGGCTGGGATGCCCCACCTGTGCCTCGCTGAACGGGCCTTGAGATGGGAGAGCTCACGACAGAGTCGCTGCTGGGGACGCCTGGGACCTGCCCGCCGGGCGCACTTCCCAGGCAAGATGTCTGCTCTCGGGCAGACGCTTGAGTGAAATGAGCCGCACTCCGGAGACAGGGACCTGCACTGGGAGGACCCTGCCCAGTGTGGTCCTCAAGATTCACGATCACAAACATCAAACTGGAAGGGGCTGAGGGGCTGGGATCAGACCACGATCCTTCCACCTCCCACCCCTTCCCCTGTTGGGAGCCTCGGTGCCCACAGCGCTCTCCTGCCCGGATGGCACCTGCCCCCGTGCTCACCTGCCCAAGCCTCACAGCAAATGTGTCAACTCCAGGAACTTTGTCCCCAAACCACTTCAGTGTCCACTGCCTTGGCAGGCCTTGGGCCCGGTTTGCGTTGGGAGTTTTCCCCCCCCTTGCGCCCCGGCTTCCGGCGGGTGCTTCTTTGTTGCCCTTGCTCCTACCTGGTGTGCTCTGTACTTGCATCCATGCCTCTGTCTTCCCCCTGCGCCCCACGGCCGTCTTCAGTGTGCCGGCCCCTGTCCACTCCCCACGTGGCCTCCCCCAGAGATGTGTGGCGCAGCGGGTGGCGAGTGACGGGGTGACGGCGGCACCTGCTCTGCGCACGGCCCGCTGGGCTGGCCCCGGCTGCGTGCACAGGTGCTCGGCGCAGCGCGTGGTGTGCGCTGTGACGTGGCCGCGCCCTGCAGACCCTCGCTGAACCACCGTCACGCCGTGAACCCAGCCAACTTGAGAAGAGGAGAAAACTCAGTCTGCTTAATGGCTGAACTGACCCACGCAATTTCGCGTCCTTGGAGAAGTGCAGGCCTCCCGCCCCCCAAACATATCCAATAAATGCGCATGTCTGGGGAGAATTTTAAGGTCTGCTCCGTCGCTGAAACTGCCACTAAGCAGCTTCGCCTCCTTGTGAACACTCTCGTCGCCGCGCTCAGGACGAAGGAGGGCTTGAGCACGGGCGTGAGAGACGGAACCCTCCACTCGAGAACGCGCTGTTCGGAGTCAAGACGACGCGATCTTCAAACAATCTTTAAAACCTCCTTTTGTCGAGTGTGGAAAGTGCAGCAAGTTGGTCGTTTTGGCGTGTCCGTGGGCGCACCGCCTGCCGGGGAGCGGGCTGCCCCCGGGACCATGTCTGCATGGCGTGCGGCGTCGCCCATCTCGGGGGGCGCGGCCCTCGGCGCACGGCCAGCTGTCCTTCCCCAGTGGGGACCCCCTTCCTCCTGCCAGCTCAGGTACCGCAGTCTCTCGACGGGGACAATTCGCACAGCGTTTCTGAATCTCTCCATTTTGCTGGGATTGAAAAGCCTGCACTTAGCCATTTTTATCCACAGATGATTTTTTTACCTTCAGAAACAAAAATAGAACCCAAGGTCAGGCTGATAAGCAATGAGCGCGTTTGGCTGAAACGATCCCGGGCGGACGCTCAGTCTCGGTCGGCGCCCTCCGGCTAGGAACAGAGTCGGGTCGATGACACTCAGACCCCGCCGCCTCCGCCGAGTCTGAGGGGGCAAGGAAGGACATGCAGCACCTCCCGGCCCCCGCCAGCACGCACACATGTGCACAGGTGCACACGCGCACGCTCTCACCTACACAACCCACTGACACACACGCCAGCCACATGCTCACATGTGTACATATGCACACATGCACACTGACACACACCACACACATGCACACACATCACTGACACACATGCATGTGTGCACACACGCCAATGCTCACACGAATACATATGCACACATGTACATGTACATGCCCCACTGACACACACAGCACTGACACATGTGCATGTGTGCACACACGCCACATGTCACACCCACATACATATGCACACATACACATGTACACGCCCCACTGACATACACCACACACATGCACACACCTCACTGCCACACATAGCCCTGCGGCCATGGATGGTGGGGACGCAGCCTGAGAGAAGTTCCGGGCGCTGACTGACCGGGGGCCTCCCCGGGATGGGTGCACGGCCCCTCCCCGGCCTGTCCCTGTCTTCTCTGCACATGACACCCACCTCTTTCCCCTGTTAAGTCATTTCATGCCATGTGCTGAGCTGGGAGCGCTGGCCTCGCTAACTCCCTCCTGCCACATTCTGTCGCAGGCCCCAGGCCCCAGCCACACCCCAGGACCTGACCTGCCGGGTCCCACCACCTGCCTGGCGTCCTCACCCTGGGCTGGGGCCCAGCCTCCCCCTGCACGCTGGGCTTGGCACACGCAGCCTGTCTTCCAGGCACTGTGCCAGCGACGTGGCCACACGGGCGTGCCCGGGTCCTCCGCCCCCTTCTGTGGGCGTCCAGGACCGTGTGGCCCTCAGACGCCCACCCACTGCCCTGGGCGGACTCTCCCTGCCCCCACACCTGGCGCGATTCCACGCAGCACTGCCCACAGGTGGACGCGTGGCTCTGCCCTGCGGGTGGTCTTGTGTTTCTCAGTTCCCCCACCCGGGCCCACTGTGGTGGCTTCTCCCTGAGCACAGGCGCTGGTGGCCCCTGAATCTGGGACTTTCTCCTAGCGGGAGGTTACTGGAGCGGAGGGGAAGCCGCTTGGGAGTGAGCTTGGCCTCGCAGACAGCTCCGCGAGACTCGCGGGGAGGGGGCTGCAGAGCAGAGGTCATTTTTCGTCCCTTGTCACATAAAACTGATAGCTCAGAGAACGCCAGGAGGAAGTTTTTTAAACGTCTATGAATTATTCCCATGAGGAGCCGCAGCATTTCTCACTGCAGCCGTTTCGGGCTCAGCCAAGCAGAGACAGGTTGAGTTCCTGGTTTTACGATTAGAATGGCAAGTTCTTGTTCCCGGTCACAAAGCCTTGGGTGGAAAGTCAGCCATATCCTCGGGACTGAGTCAATCTGGTTAGGGAGGAGGAGGAGAGACGCAGGCAGAGCCTGTGGACCCCGCGATGGGCTGCTCCCCTGGCGCGGCTGGGGACACCCCCACCTCTAAACAAGGCAGGTGCAGCCGGAGCGGGAAGAGCAAGCTGGTGCCACAGCTCCGGAGTCTGTGCGCTCTGGAGCTCGTGCTCGCCGTGGGCTGGGGCCAAGCCACTTGCGAGGGGGGAGAGGCGGGGCCTGCGATTGCCCCACCCCCGGCTGCAGGGTCCTCCGTGCGCCCTGCGTCTCAGGCCTCGGCACATCCCATGCCCGACCGTCCGCCCCACGCTGGAGCCCCTGGGAGGCAGAGCTCACAGGTGTTCTGGAGCATGTGGAAGCCTGGTTCATACACGACCACCCAGCCACGCTCACGTGACCTTGGGAGACCTCGGTCACCTGGGCGCATGGGCAAAACGGTGCCACTGACTGGGAGGGCCGTTCCAGGCACCACATGGGCGGATGTTTGTAAGGTGCTGAAGACAGAAAATGCTCCTTTACCTAAACGGCAGCTCCTCTGGCCCCTCCCGGGCCTCAGCCGGCTCCAGCCCTGCTGCTGGGAAGGCTGCACACCGAGGGGACGCTTGGCAGCCCAGACACCTCCTTTCAGCTGGGATGGAACAGAGTTCGGGGTCTCGAGCTCCACATCCAAAGAACGTGTTTAACAGAGCGTCTGAAAACCTGCTTAGGTGTCTCTGAGCTACGGGCCCGTGGTCCACGTGTCCATGTGTATGACGTGTGTGCATGCATGGTACAATATGTGTATGTGTGTGTGTGTGCGTGGTACAGTATGTGTGTGTGCATGTGTGCAGCATGTGTGTGGCATGTGTGAGTGGGTGCGTGTATGCCTATGTGCAATGTATGTGCGTGTGCACACGTGTGGCGCGTGTGTATGCGTGGTGCAGCATGTTGCTGGAACGCTGGCCCCCAGCGGCAGACCCCGTGAGCCTCCACACCCACGTACTTCGGCGCCTCCTGTGTCTCCTAAGAGCAAGGACCTCACGACAGGCACGATTACTTAAGTGTCCAACGCACAGCTAGTATTTAAGCTCCCCCGTTATCCCAGTAGTGGCCTTGATGTTACTGTGACCCGATGACCCAGCGTTCAGCCATCCCGTTTCTTCAGTCTGGGCGGCGCAGAGCAGTCCCTCCACTCTCCACTGTTGTTGTTCATCGCACTGTCTCTCGGAAGGGTCCAGGCCCGTCGTTTTGCCGGAGCCACCTCATTGGACAGCTCCACTTGCTCTCCCAAGAGGAAGGTGCCACAGGGGCTGCGTCGACCCAGGGTGGCAGGTGGGGCCGGTCCCCCGGTGTCAGGTCTCCTGGCTTGGTCTCGGCGTCTTCCAGACTTCCGTGGTCCAAAGGAACCTCCCCCTGGTGACGCGGTGAGACTCCCACATTCCGGGCCCGCGGCTGCCCCGGCCACTCCGCAGGCTCCCTGCAGGCCTGGGACCGGCCCGGCTGCCCTGTGGGGAATGGCGGTCGGGGCTCGTGCTCCGGGGCCTCTGCTCTTCTGGAAGCTCTGACCTCCAAAGAGAGGTTCTTCCCTCTATGACGTCGGGTCATTCTTCCCAACCCCCAACCCCCATTCGAAACGTAGGGACGTCTGAAGGCATGACGCCCCCTTCATCACAGGAGTCCGGGAGACTGGCCTGGCCAGGCCGAATGTTGCTGGAAAGATGTGTGAGTTTGCCCTGTGAGGTAGAGAAATATAATATACACTGAAGGCAGTTTGTCACTGTTCCCGTGGTCAAAACCGTAGCTAACAATCGTAGATGAGTGAACTGTCAGATTGAAAGTCGTAACTGGGAAAATGGCCCCGGTGGGCAGCCCATAATATTGAGGTACGCCCCGCCTTCCGCGTTCGCGCTGCCAGCTCCAGAAGTGAAACAGCTGCACCGTTTCTGAAAGCGCAACGCTGTGAGCGGCAGACAGGCGGTTCTCACCGCCGCTCCCCACCCCACAGGGAGCTGGCATCGTTCCGGCATCTTCCCCCCAGCACAACTGACAGGGCTGAGTGTCAGGCGGGGTGACAGACCGTGAATTAAAGGAACCTTTCTTTACTTTGAAGCAAACGTGGCTTTTGGAAACTCTCTGCGCCTTCACTTGGTATCAGGAACTGGCTTGTCACCGGGCACATCTCCGTCTGGGTGACCCGTCCATCCCACAGAAAAACAGGCTCTCTTCTATCAGCTCAGAGCACGGCCATGCACGGACATACCGCAGACGCACATACACGCACACGCACAGGCACATTCCAGGACGTTCCAGTGAGTGCAGTTATGAGGGCGTCTGAGTCCCAGCGTGGCACTTCCCCTGGGGCTAGGGGACTGATGCCACCTGTCCTCCCCTGGGGTTAGGGCCCGGCCTCCCTCACGGTGAGCTCAGGTTCGCAGGGCATCCACCTCTGCTCATTAGTTTGCTGTAATCCCATTTGTCTATTTTTGCTTTTGTCGCCTTGCTTTTGGGTTCATATCCAAAAAGTCGTTGCCAAATCCAATGTCACAGAGCTTTTCCCCTATGTTTTCTTCTAGTACTTTATAGTTACAGGTCTTACATTCAAGTTTTTAATCCAATTTGAGTTGACTTTTATATGTGGTATGAGATAAGGATCTAATTTCATTCTTCTGCGTGTAGATATCCAGTTTTCCCAGCACCATTTTTTGAAGAGACTGTTCTTTCCCCATTGTATTCTTGGCAACTTTGTCAAAAATCAATTGACCATAAACATGTGGATTTATTTCTGGGGTTTTTATTCTGTTCCGTTAATTTATGTGTCTGTTTTTATACCAGTGACGTGTCATTTTGATTACTATAGCTTTGTAGGATATTTTGAAGTCAGGAAGGTTGGAGAGTATGATGCCTCTAGCTTTGTCCTTTCTGTTCAAGATCGCTTTGGCTATTCAGGGTCTCTTGTATTTCCACGTAAATTTCAGGATTGTTTTATCTATTTCTGTGAAAAATATCACTGGAATTTTGATAGGGATTGCATTGAATCTGTAGATCTCTTTGGGTAGTATGGATATTTTAACAATATTAATTCTTCCGATCCATGAACGTGGGATATCTTTCCATTTATTTATTTTCTTCAATTTATTTCATCAATATTTTATGGTTTTCAGTGTACAGGTCTTTCACATATTTGGTTAAATTTATTCCTAACTATTTTTTGTAGTTATCATAAAGGGAATCGTTTTCTTGATTTCTTTTTTGGATGGTTTGTTGGCGGTATATAGAAATGCTACTGAATTTTGTATGTTTATTTTATATCCTGTGACATTACTGAATTAACTTACTAGTTCTAACAGTTTTTTGGTGGAGTCTTTCTGTACATAAAATCATGTCATCTGAAAACAGGGACAATTTAACTTCTTCTTTTTGAATTTAGATGCCTTTTGTTTCTTTCTCTTGTCTAATTGCTATGGCTAGGAATTCCAGTACTATGTTGAGTAGAAGTGGTGAGAGTGGGCATATTTGTCTTGTTCCTTATCGTAGAAGAAAAGCTTTCAATTTTTGACCATTGTGTATGATGTTAGCTGTGGGTTTGTCACATATGGCCTTTAGTGTTGTGGTCCATTCCTTCTACACCTAATTGTTAAGAAGTTTTTATCATTAAAGGATGTTGAATTTTGTCAAATGCTTTTTCTGCATCTATTGAGGTGATCATATAGTTTTTGTCCTTTGTTCTGTTAATGTGATACATCACATTTATATATTAATATTTTCATATGTTGAACCATCCTTGCATCCCTGGGATAAATCCCACTTGATAATGGTGAATGATCTTTTTAATGTGTTGTTGAAGTCTGTTCACTAGTATTTTGTTGAGGATTTCTACATCTATGTTCAACAGGGATATTGGTTTGTGATTTTATTTTCTTCTAGTGTTCTTGTCTAGCTTTTGTATCAGGGTAATGCTGGCCTTGTGAAATGAGTTTGGAAGTATTTCCTCTTTTTCAAGTTTTTATAAGATTTGAGAAGAATTGGTGTTAGTTCTTCTTTAAACATGTAGTAGAATTCAGGAGCGAAGGCATTAGGTTGTGGGTTTTTCTTCAAGGCGAGAATTTTTATTACTGATTCAATCTCCTTTGATTTTTTTCATCAGTACTTTGTTATTATCAACATACAGATCCAGCCCTGTGTTAAGCATATACCTGAGTATTTGATTCTGTTTGGAGCTATTGTAATAATGTTTGCTTTCAATTTTGTTTTCTGCATGTTCAATATTAGCATGTAGAAATGTGACCTTTTTGTTTATTGATCTTGTATCCAGTGACCTTTATGAACTCACGTGTCATCTGCAAAGAAAGATAGTTTTATTTCTTCCTTCTAATCGTGTGCCTTTTATTTCATTTCTTTTTTTTTTTTTTTTTT
>NW_012151641.1:287461-296545 GCF_000956105.1 Propithecus coquereli | reverse complement strand
GTCGTTGGAAAGTGTCAGTATGTTACCATGGACTGTGATGTTAGCTATTGTGGCTTTTATACGTGCTCTTTATCCAGTTGAGATAATTTCCCTCTCTCCCTAACTTGCTGAGGGTTTTTATCATGAATGAGTGTGGGTTTTACAGAACGACCCTTCTTTGTTTATTGATATGATCATTGTTTTCCCTTGTGGTTTGTTGAAAAAAAAAAAAACGGATTATGTTGATTGACTTTAAGTGCTGAACCAGCCTTGCACACCTGGAATAAATCCCACTCAGTCATGATGAGTATGATTCTATTCGTACATTCTTGGATTTGGCTTGCTAATGTTTTGATAGTGATTTTTGTGTCTAAGCTGGTAAGCAATATTGATCTGTTGTTTTCATTTTGTGCTGTCGTCATCTGGTTTTGGTATCGGGCAGTACTGGCCTCATGAAATGAGTGGAGAAGTGTTCCCTCCTCTTCTATTTTCTAAAAGAGATTGTAAAATTGATATTAATTCTTCTTTAAAGGTTTGGTAGAATTTTCCAAGGACACATTAGAGCCTGGTGATTTATTTTGAGGAAGTATTTTAATGACAAGTTCAGCTTCTTAAGTAGTTATTTAAATCTACTCAGACCATCTATTCCATGCTGGCCGAGTCTGGGCAGTGTGTGGTTTAAAGGAATTGGTCCATTTCTCGTCAGTTGCTGAGTCTATGAGCAGACACTTTCCATAACACTTCCCCATTCTCTTTCTCATGACTTGGAATCTGTAGCAATAACCCTTGTTTCTTTCCAGGCATTGGTGAGTTGTGTCTTCTCTCTGGTTATTTTTGTCAATCTTTCCAGAGATTTATCAATTTTCTTGATTTTTTTTAAGAAACAGATTTCTGTTTTATTGATTCTATTATTTTCTTATTTTTAATATCATTGATTTCTCTCCTCTATTATTTCTTCCTCCTGCTTGGTTTGGGTTTATTTTGCTCTTGTTTTCTAGTTTCTTGAGGCAGAAACTCAGGTGATTAATTAGAAAGCTTTTCGTTCCAGTGTAAACATGAAGTGCTATAAATTCGCTTTCAGCACTTAGTCGCATCCCACATATTTTGTTATAATTTGTTTTTGTTTTGATTCAGCTGTTTTCATCTTTTGAGGCTTCCTTTGACCTATGGATTACTTAGAGGTGTGCTGATTTTCTCATGTTTAGAGATTTTTCTGTTGTTTTTCTGGTATTGATTTTAGTTTGATATCATTATGGCCAGAAGCTCCGTCTACCAAGGCTCAGGGAAGAGACCCAGGAAGGGACAAAGACTCTGCTCTGCCCCGGAGCACTTGGGGTCCTTCCGTGGTGGCCACAGGTGCAGGGAGGAGCCCAGGAGGTGGGTGTCAGCCAGGAGCTTGGCAGGGGCGGGGGCAGGAGGGACCGTGACCTCCAGCCTTGCACCTGCTGACCCCTGGGCCTTCTGCCCCCACCGCTGCCCACCCACCTGCTCAGGCCCTTCCTCTTCTGCCCACTGCATGCAGGGCCTAAGGCACGGAGGTTGCCAGATGTGTCTGCCAGGAGGAGGCTGGGCCTTTCCTCGTTGCTCAGGGTCTTCCGCACTTGCAGGGCACCCTAATCCCGTCAAACCATCATGCGCCATGAAGCACCTACTGTGTGCAGGGCGATGTGCCAGAGCAGCAGGGGCCACGAGGTTGTGAACTCGGTGAGTTCTGCACCGTCCAGAGCCTACTCCCAAGTGTAAATGGGCAATGATACCCCCGAGACCACTGGGGCGAACGTGAGCCATAAGCCCCCACGGAGACAGCGCGTTCCTGCACACCTGGCACCTGCACACCTGGCACCTGGCACCTGCACACCTGGCGCCTGGACACACAGCCTCACTTTCTCCCCAGGAAGGCAGGAGAGCCCTGAAACAATACACAGCAAATCAGAGTCAGGCTCAAGGTAACAGGAAAAGCCACTTTATGGGAAAGACATTTCCCGCACACCAGGGCAGGACAGACTCATTACTCCGCGTTTTCCTGAAAGGCGTCCAGAACCAGGCAGACCACAGCTCCATGCAACCCTCTCTGCACAGCCTCCTCCCCAGCGGTTCTCAGCACGGGCGGGGGCTGCAGGAACGGGAGGCACATGGCACATCTGTGCGAGTCCCGTCATGGGGGCTGCAGCCCGGAACCTGATGCACACACATACACACACATGTACACGCACACTCCAACACAGACTCACAAACATACAGAAACTCATACCCATGCACACATGTACACACACAGACTCACAAACACACACACATACATGCAGATTCACAACACACACACACACACAGGTGCCACACGACTCCTCTCGGTAGGCACGGCCTGATCACTCCCAGCCCCAGCAGCCTCTCGACGCCTCCGCCGGAGCCTCTCAGCGGGGCGCCCTCCAGACGGCGGCGCGCAGCCGCGTGGTCAGTGGTGCCCAGCTCCTGGCAGGAGTGCGCTCTGAGGTTCGAGAGCGGGAGCCTGTCTCCATCACCGTGGGCGCCGCCGGTGGGTCTGACATGACAAATCACAGTTATTACAGCTGCTGAGGACCGTCGGCGATTAGCAAGGAGACAGTGCATCGCCCTAATTTAATTATCCCACCATCTGATGTTTATGGTGATCACTAACAGTGCCTGTCTCCGAAATGAAATGTGCTGTTCTCTAATTGTTCACAGTTCGGAAGAAACAGCCAGAGAACATTTCTAACTATTAAGGAAATGATATTTTAAATGATGAACATACTGTATATGTTTGTACTTTAAGGAGACAGACTGGTAATGTTTGGGGAAATTAGTGAAAATTTACTGATCCTCAGAAGAAAAATAATC
The DNA here is from genome assembly GCF_000956105.1 of Propithecus coquereli. Classification (NCBI taxonomy): domain Eukaryota; kingdom Metazoa; phylum Chordata; class Mammalia; order Primates; family Indriidae; genus Propithecus; species Propithecus coquereli. The sequence continues at coordinate 293,713 of NW_012151641.1, read as the reverse complement.
CCGTCGTACCGAGCCAGGCCGTGGCTGGTAGCAGCTCTGAGTGGCTGGGCCAGGGCAGCAGGTGGGGCGGGGTGGCTGCGTCTCCCGATGAAGGAGGCAGGGCTGGCTGCACTCAGGGCAGGGCCCCCGCCACCCCGCCCCGTGCACTCCCCACGGGGAGACGGAGCTCTAGGAGCTCAGGCGCCCACTCACTCTCCAAGAAGGAGCGAGGACCGACCAGCCCACCCCGGCTCCACTGGGGGCCTGGGCCACTGCCTGCCTTGGAGGCTCCCACCCTCGTGTGCACAATGGGACACCGAGGCCCCAGCAAGGCTTGGGGAGGTGGGAGCGACATTGCAGAGTACAGCGCACACAAAGCACTCGCTGGACTCATCCTTTCCCGCCAGCCCGTGACTTCAGAGAGTCTGCGGGTCGCGTGTTGGAGCCCTGCCTCCAAGGTCGGCTGGCGTCCCCATCCTGCAGCAGCTCTCTGGCAACGTCGGGCAGACGTCGCAAACCTGCTGTCTCCTCTGTACAGTGCGGCCATGCCGTCCACTCGGCCGGGTCCCTCTGCCCACCCAGGCCCCCCATGCCTGTGCAGGAGCTCAGGGGACTGCGAGGTGTCCGGGTGCTCTGCGGCACTGAGCAGGGCCTCCCCCGAGGGTTTGGGCTTCTGGGTGGCACAGGTGGAAGGGACATATCTCGGGGAGGCGGGGAGGGGGTGCTGGTCATCTCCGAAAACAGCCCGACTCACTCAACTGCTTGTAAACAATTACTAAGTTTTCTAAGTGTTGCTCATTCATCTTCACTCTGGAAACCAGCACACATCAGACACCTTGGAAAGCAGATTCTTCAAGAAACAGGATTTCTCTCTCTCATTTGTTTAGAAACCTGTTCCCAGGCCCCGGAACTGGACTAAAACGCACTGGCCCAGGTTTCCAGCCAAGCCAGTGGTCCAAGGAGGGAAGAGCCCCGCCAGGCAGAGTCCCCTGGAGAGCTCGTGCTGGAGACGGGGTGGGGGGCGTTTGTGGGGCCAGCAGGGCCTGGGGGGAGGTGATGAAAAAGGCACCCTGAGCCTGGGGCTCTGCGGGGAGCTCTCGACACTAAGTCCAGGGATTCTCACCCCACTAATGGGGTAGGCGCGCATGCACACCTGCCCACACACACGTGCACGCACACACATGCACACGCCTGCACATGCATCCACGCACACCCACGCACGCACACAACACCCCTACACCCCTCCATTTCACAGGAAATCGGGGCACTGGGAAGCTGTTGCCCAAGGACCATAGCCAAGGGATGGAGGCTGAGGGGAGCCCAGAGAGTGGGTGGTCTCGCGCCCACAGCCCGGCCCCTCTGAGCCAGGAGACCCCTGCCGCTCCTTGCATACGGGAGCTTTTCATTTTCTATTTTTTGAGGTAGAAGTTTAGGTTTTTGATTTGAGGTACTTATTCTACTTTAATATAGGTGTGTACAGCTATAAACTTGCCCCAAAGCACTGCTTTAGCTGCATCCAATGTGTTTCTGTACATCTTGTTTTCATTTTCATTCACCTCAACATGTTTTCTAAGTTCCTTTGTTATTGATTTGACCCATGGCTATTCAGGAGTGCACTGTTTAATTTGCACATATTTGTGAATTTCCCAAATTTCCTTCCCTTAATGATTTCTAATTTTATTCCATTGTAGTTAGAAGATACTTTATATGATTACGATCTTTTTAAATGTATTAACATTTGTTTTACGGCCTAAGATACGGTCTATCCTGGAGAATGTTACGTGTGCATGAGAAAGGGCGCACTCTGTGGCTGGGTGGAGACTTCTGCACATGTCTTTGAGGACAAGCGTGTTTGTGCTGCTTGGTCTTTGGTTTGCTTTTGTTCTGTCCCCAAGAATCCTTGCTGAATCATCCATTCGTCCTTCCATGCTAAATCCGGGAGTGTCTTGTCTCAAGATGCTTAATTACAGCTACAAAGACCTTTATTCTAAGTAAGGTCACATACGGGGCATGTCTTCGGGGACCAGCGCACTATCGAGCCTGCTAGGAGGGCAGGTGAGAGACGTGCATGAGTAGCGGGTCCGCGTGGGGCTCTGGGATGCAGAGGGGGCCCCATGCCTAGGCCCGCCCGCTGCCTCTCTCGGCCTCCTACCAGCGCCTCGGACAGGACTCGGAGGTCCACAGGGACACTTTCTCCGGTGTCCTGAGCACTGGCCCAAGCTCTCGCCTGCAGCGTTGGGACCAGGGCTGATGGGCAGTCACTGCCGACCTCCTCTCTGCAGCTCAACCACTGTGGCCTCAGGATGTCATGTTCCAGGCTGGATTGATGGCAGCCTCACCTGTCCCACCTGTTGGCTGAGCCAGGTGAGCACTGTGTTCTTTCCCACCCTGCCTCCCTGTGGGGATGCCACCAGCTGGGCTGGGGACGTGCCTGGGGACCCTTCAGGCCTCACAGGTCCTTCCATGAGGGTCTGGGGCCTAGCATTCGGCGCACTTGGGAGGAAAGTGTGTCTGAGACTCTCCTCTCCCCTTTGTGGCCTCATGGTGCCTCGGCCATCACAAGGAGGGCAGAGGAGGCCCCGGGGATAGATCGGGGCTTGTCCCTGCGCCCCTCCTCCCGCCCCCACATGGCAAAGCCGGCGCCTGGCCAGAGCCCACGCGGGTGGGGGCCCCTCAAGCTCCCACCGCAGCCTCCCTTCCTCACCTACACGGCAACCAGGGGAAATGCCCAAAATTCGGTTTCCTCTCATTCTGGCAGTTTCCATTCCAGTTTCCATGGAAACAGCTATCTGGATGTGGGCACGAAAGAGGGAGTGAGATTCTTTAAAATAATGATAGTTGAAAAACTTTCACCGGCCTGTGTTTCCAGCTACCAGTGGTTTCCATGGAAACTCAGCCAAAGACAGCACTAAATAAAGACGGTGCTGGGTTTCCCTGCCCCCGCCCCTTCTCTAGGAGGACGTGGGAACAGCTCTCCCAAGTCGCCCGTGGGGCACCTTCCTCCAGAGCTCTCTCGGGCCTGGGAGATGCGGGGGGAGGGCAGGATGGGTTCCCCCCTGCTTTGCCCCTGGAGTCAGACCCGGGTCTCAGGCTGGGGGACACTAAGTACCAATGCCCCAGCACCTGCAGACCGGCAGGTTCAGGGCCCATTCAGTGCAGTCCTGGCTTCATGTGCTTCCCCCTTTTCTGGAAGTCTCCGTGGGGGGCCAGGCAGGCATCTCCCAGGCAGCCCTGCACAGCGAGCTAAGGAGGGGCTCCCTTTGGGACCCTTGCTGCTGCCCAGAGACCCTGTCCCAGAGCTTGTACAGAGGGCGCTACTGACCCCCATGTCTGCCCCCGACCAAGAAAGGGCTCAGGAAATACCCAGGGAGGGGGCAGCACAGAAAACTGCCCCCCAGATGCAAAATCCACGGATCCTCCCCACCTCATGGCTGTGGCTCCCCCCAGGTAGAGAGTGGCTCTGCGGGGCCCCAGCCCCCTCCCCGCATCTTGCAGCAGAACTCGATTCTGCAGCCTGGTCCCGGCGGCCCTGCCCTGGTCCACTGGGAAGGTCGTCCGAGCCCTCTCTCGGCAGCCTCCCTCCTAGACGGTGAGAACACCTGCTGGGCCTTCCTGTGTCTCCTTTTAACAATGTCCACATTTCTTAAATTAGTCCTTTTCTGTCCAAGACGCAGAACACACAGTTATGTTGCTCTCAATTCCCCACCGCAGTCAGCACATTTGGAAGATGCTAGAACCAAGAGGAGATGACACCATGATGTGTCCACGGGGTGTTTTCCAGCTCTCACTCCTGAGTGCCAGGTGTGCTGATCCCTCGCACACGCCACCTCACAGCTCCACGGTCCAGAGAGGGTCCTGTTGTACCGAGGTCGTGCAGGGGCCTGGGGTCCGTCCCGGGGCACTGACCCGGCGGGAGACAGACTGGAACCGGCATGCTTTGTGACAGCCCGTCTAACATGAAGAGCAGGAACGCTTTTTCCTGCAGAGAACGTTCCTCAGACTTCCACTCTTTCATCGCCACTTGAGGTAAACACCTGCATTTCCTTCATCCAGTCTCTTCTCAGACGCTTCCCCTCCCATTTCCCAGGAAGACCCGTCTTTGGGGTCACAGCAGGACAGGTGTGCGTGATGCTGCGTGTGCTGCTTTTACTGTTCCCTGACTTGAAACCGGGACGTGGCGCCAGGTGTTCGGAGGCGCATTAAGGCCGTGGGCATTAACTTCAGGAACATGCCCACAGCTCGTGCCGCAGACCCGTGTCATTTTGGTTTCTAAGGATCAGAAAGAAGAGACACAAAGACATCCTCATTCCAAGACGTGAAATATGAATGTGAATTTAGAAGAAACTTTTAAATTGATCTTGAAGGACAGACAAATGTTACTGAGCAGCAAAGTTTGCAAATTGCCAGACAGAGAAGATGCTTAACCAGCCTGCACGGAAATGCCTACAGATACGGTGGGCCCGCGTTTCCTCGTACGCATTCACGCGTCGTTCACCTTGCACAGGTGCGGCTGGCAGAGGGTGGTTACAGAGGGCAGAGGAGGCGGCACGGCCCTGGTGACCACTGTGGGGACTGTAGAACCTGCCCGTCAGGACAGTGTGGCTCCCACCACAGTGTACTGGACCAGGAGTGACATCTGGTCCGTCGGGGCTGTGCCCAGCAGGCCAGCGAGAGCACCGGCACCGACCAGCTCTCGCGAGTCAGCCACGGAGGCGGAGTGGAGCAGGTGCAGGAGGCGCAGATGGAGAGAGAACAGCCGACCCAGGTTCCCGAGGTCTGGAGGTCCCCCTCACTCCTACCCTAAATACCGAGACACCCCTTATGGTAAATAATGTGTCCTTATAATAAATTGCTACTTTCGCTTTAGCTAGTTTGGTTTCTATCACATGTAACCAAGAGTTCCAACCAGGCTGCACCCCACACCCTCCTGACGCAGCTGCGCCAGCCCTGTTTGGCCTGCGGGACGTGGCCGTCCCTGGTGTGGTGGGATGGACACAGGCTGGCTCCCGGGGACAGGTCTCCAGCCCCCGCCTGCCTGTCCTTCCACACAGATGGCATCATCTGTCTGCAGCACAGACAATTCAGCAATAAGGCATTGCTAGCCGTACGTTTCTTTCCAAACACTTGTCCAATAAATTATATAAAACAGGAAAAATGGCGTCATCAAATATTTAATGCTTTTCTGAAATGATTATGCAATCCTTAGGAAGCCCCAGGATTTCTGTCCCCCTTGGTAACGGCCACCACACGCACAGCCTCTGAGCTCCTGCTGCTCCCATCGGGGCCCGGGTACTGCAGCTGCCCGTGGCCAGCCGGTCTCCGCCACCTGCCCTGACCTCTGACCTCCCAGCTCAGGGTCGGTGACCTATCCAGGCTTCACGGGGGCCTGGTTTCTCAGCTGCAGACGGTGAGGCTGTGGCCACTCGAGCCCCGCTTGTCACGCATGGTCGCCAACAGTGCAAATCCCTCAGCAGGGACCATCAGAGCTGGAGCCACCACATCCAGCGGCTCGTAAACTTGAGGTGCTGTGGGGAGCTCCACCCTCGCTACCAAGAAGCAAGGGGAGCCATGAGCGAACAGGTGCTGTGGGGATGGATAGCCCGCCAGCTGCCCCAGGCCGCTACGGCCGCTCCCTGCACCCCGCGGGCAAGTCTGGGTGACCACCTGGAGCTCGGGACACGGGGTGCGCTGGTGTGGCTGACCCGGGGGCTCAGAGCAGGGCACTCTGGGCTGGCGCCCCTTGGAGGCCGTGGGGGCTGAGGGCAGAGGTGTGAACACACGGGAATCCCCCTCAGACGCCCTCCTGGGTGGACTTTCTCCACTCGCGGCAATCGGCCAGGGCTGGAGCACCTGGGTGAGGAATTTGAAGCCGTCCTGAAACCAGAGCTCAGCAGACCGTGGCCGTGGGGCCGTGTCCAGCCTGCCCTCCCCCACCCTCCATTTCGCATGGCCTACAGCTAGGAACGCTTTTAACATATTGAATAGTTTTTAAAAAGGTAAGAAAGAACACTGTTTCATGACACATGAAAGTTGCACGAAATTCAAACTTCAGGGTGATAATTCAAGTTCAATCGGAACAGGGCCACAGCCGTCTGCTTTCACACTGCCTGGCTGGAGTCCAGCTGTCGTTCGGAGACCGTGCCACCTGCAAAGCCCAAATTATTTATTCTCAGGACCTTTAAAGAAAAGTTTTGCTGACCTTTGCTGAAAACAGTCAGGGGCATTACAGAGTCTCACCTTGCAAGTTACGAGAATAAAACAACGGGACGGTAC
>NW_012151641.1:279426-286956 GCF_000956105.1 Propithecus coquereli | reverse complement strand
AAGGGTGATTCCAGACATGGCCCGGCTGGCCCGTGAGGTGCAGCTTTGTGTCGGGCAGCAAACGCGTTTCCAGGTCCCTGACTGCGCATCTGTCGCCCCTGAGGGCCTCGCCGCAATCGGTTCCACAGGTCACTGCTTCCCTTGTTAACTAATGAGCTAAATAAAACCTTTGGCTTGTTTTACTTTATATTTGTAGGGGCATTTGTGATTTGGAGCTTTTTTTAAACTACCCAGGATCACCCACGACCCCGGATGGCAATGAGGTACTTCTGGGCCCAGGCAGGCTTGGGCAGCTGTGTCGTGGGCAGACGGGGCAGCCAGGGGCCCGGGGGTGACACACACTGGGCACTGTCTTGGGAGATGCTCCCGCCTCTCTCCAAAGACGCAGCTGAGGGTGCCCCGGATGACACGGGCTGTTGTGATCTCTGTTACAGTTTCAGATGCAAAGTTTAAAATTGAGTGCTCTAAATTTAGAATAAAATTCAACAAAATCTGAATCCCATATTTCCCTTAACTTTATCGCACATTGGAATGTTCGAATGGCATTTTACTTAATGCAAAATCGTTCTGGAATCAGTGAAAACTTCTTGCAAGTATGCATGCTAATTTGTTTTATGGCAACACCAAATATATGAAATGTTTTTAAATTAGGTAGTGCAACGCAAGTGCTAGATATAACGGCTTCTTATGAGCGTGGCTCCTTTCCCTGACGCTTAGAGAGCCCTTGATGCCTTTGTTGATTCAGTGGGCGGCCGGCACACTGTTCTAATTTGACCTAAGCGGGGCTGGCTGGTCTGCACCGCCAAGGAGCGGAGGGTCCAGTGGTTAGAGGCGGTGGGGCCGTAGCCACCAGTGCCGGAGGAATGGCGCAGGGAAGCCAGTCTCAGAGCAAGGTTGCCGGAAGGAGCTGCGGAAGCAGAAGCCGACCCTGGGGGAGGCCACGAGGCAAGACCCAGGCGAGAACCTGCAGTTGCCGCCATGCAGCCATGGCGAGGGTCCTTCCCAGAGCCCCGAGGGGCATCTACCCGCTGGGCTGGGTCAGCTCTCAGCTCCATGACGTCCCCGGGCTGCCCGCCCAGCCAGCTCTGCTGGAGTGGCCCCATGAGCCCGCAGAGCAGAGGTGATTCTCCGGGCTGACCAGGCAAGCACAGTGGCTCCATCCTCACCTGCTCCCCGAGCTCCTAGCCCTCTGCAGGGCACAAAGGGACACAGAGCTGCCTGCGGCTCAGCCTGGGCACGGGGGAGCTGAGAGGGGCCCGGCCCGCAGTGTGGGAAGAGGGATGCGTGGGCCTGCCTGCCGCTACACCTCGGGGGATGAAAAGGAACCACAAGGCAATAAACCAAAAGAAACAAGGGTGGGGCTCTTTAAATTTCCCAGGGGGTGCCAAGGAGGAGCCACAGCTGGGCCCGAGTCAGGGTGGCCTCCAGTGGGCGCCATCCAGGAAGGAGGAGGCCGCACTGCAGGAGCCCATGGGCAGCGCCAGCCCTCTGTGCCCAACGCAGGACGTGCCTGGCGTCCCTCAGCAGGGCCCGCCCTGTCTAACCTGCGGGGACATCGCTGAGCCAGGTCCCTCTCCTGAAGAGGGACAAGCAGCTCCCTCCCCTCAGCGTAAGAAGAAAACTGGGGTCCCAAGTCGCCAGTGCTGAAGCCGCAGCGCTGTGGACGGCAGCTGCCCTGTCCCGTGCATTTGAAGCAAACAGCCCCGGATAATTCTCCTCGAAATTACTATCTCCTCTGGCTGATACCGCAGCCAGAAAGCCTCGGAGCGCTGTCTCACACGATGAAAAAATGCCGAGGATATTTCCTTAATGTGGATGAATCAGAAGTGCCCCCTGCAGGTGCCCGTCCATACCCTCTGCGTGAACAGGCGTCCGTGGTCCCCTTAGCGGTTGTCCTGTGGCTGGTGTCTGGGGCCAGGAGCCTGGAGGCTGCTGGAGGGCGGCCCTTGGCCGGTCAGCCTCGTCCAGGACCTTAGACAGGGCGTGGCTCGGAGCTTAGTTTCATCCTCACCCCTTGAGCACGCTGCCCTTAAGCCTTCAAGCTTCCTAGAGGCAGTGCTGGAAGCTTCCACACTGAAAGTGAACCCCTAAAGAACAGGGTGCCAGGCCCCACTGGCCAGCCCGCAGGCAGAGAGAAAACAGAGTCACTCCCTTCTGCACCCTGCCGCTGGGTCACGTTGCGCAGTGACTCACCGTTGGTGACCGTATTAGCTCCTTACAGCCCCTGTGACAAATTACCGCAAACTTGATGGTTCGAAATGGCTCAAATGTGCTGTCTTTCAGTTCCGGAGGTCGGAAGTCGCTGTGTTAAAAGTCAAGGTGTGGGCAGAGCTGTTCCTCTCTGAGGCTGGGGGCGTCCCTTCCCCGCCCTTCCCAGTTTCCAGAGTCGCCGGCGTCCCTGGGCCGGGGCCTCCCCCGTGCGCGGCGCCAACGGCGGCATCTCGCTGACAACCTCCTGCTCTTTCCTCCACGGTGAAGACCCCGGTGACAACCTCAGTTCTGCCCGATACCCCAGGAGAATCTCCCACGTCGGGGTCACCGATGCGCCATCGCGACTCCCTGTCGTTCACCCGCGTGTTCCGGGATCTGGGGAGGAGGGTGTGGACCCAGTGGGGGCGCTCTCCTGCCGACACGTCAGGGCCTGGCGCACAGACACGCTCAGGAAATACGCGTTGACCGGCTGACTTCACAGAATTTTGCGGATGGGGGATGAGGGCCCAGCGCAGGTCATTTGCCGGAGATGACAGTCACCAGGGAGGGAACTTGCACGGAAACTGCAAAGCGCGTGTCCTCGTCGGCTGCGTAAAGGTCTCTTCAGGAAGAAACGTACCCGCATGAAGACAGCATGCAGGCTCTTAACTGGGAGTTTATTCTGCCCACAAAATAATCGCTATCAAAGGGCAGGCTTCAAAGTCACATCTTGAGCTGTGGTCAGGGAGGGACAGTATACTTGCATCATCTCCTCTGCTCCAAACACATGGCCGTTACCAGAAAAAGAAAAAGAAATAGCTGGTTTCCACGCACGAGAAACACAGTGCCGTGGGCCGGCAGAAGCCGCGGGCCTGGCCTGGGAACTGGCGTCGCAATGAGACTGAAACCGCCTGCACAGGATGGGGACGCCAGCCAGGGCCCCCGCCCCACTCGTAAAGCCACCGACCTCCACCCGGGCCTCGCCCTGAGAACCCACGAGCCAGGAAGGCAGGGCCCGCAGCTCCGTGGGCTGTGGGGAGCTGGCTGTGAGATGCCCCGGCCCCGGGGGGCAGAAGCCCCAGACCGCTCCTGCGAGGTGGGCTCGCTGCTGGGCTCGAGGCGACTGCAAAGCGCTGGAAAGAAATGGGGTTGGAGCAGAGGAGGACAGGAAAGGGAGGCGGAGAACAGTAGCTACGGCAAAGGGAGGCCCAAGCGAGGCCAAAGCAACACTCCTCCCGCCCAGAAGGGCCTGCAGTGAGACCCCAGAGCGGGAGGAGATGCTGAGAGGACGGCACAGGCGGCAGGACCCCGGCACCCCCCACAGAACAACCAAACGTCGGACAGGGTATTTTGAATCGGGTTGTAAATGCGCGGCTGGGCTGGCGTGGTAGCAAGGACTGGACAGAACCTGGGGACATGTGCCAGACCCCAGAGCCCCCCCGTAAGCCACTTCTGCAACAGCTGCAAAGGACAGTGGGAGAAGACAGTGCGCGGCGCCCGCAGCAGGAACAGCGGGGGGACCCTGGAGAAATCCGGGGCCTTCTGTGGGCTGTGCCCACAGATCCCACAAGAAATGAACCCACCACGCAGAAGGGACAGAGAGGAAATCCGCTGTCTCAACCCTGGCATTACGTGGAGCGGAAAAGATAACGTCATCTTGCGTCATAACAGCGAACGGGTCCCCACAGAGGTCTGCTGTCCAGCACGGCCACCCGCGCCCGCAGCCTCGGGAGAAACTTTAACTTAAACCAGTTCTAGATGCGGCAGCCCCCCCACCCCCGACAGTGACAAAGCAGGGGGAGAGGGAGGGAGAGGAGGAGGTGGGGGGGAGGAGGAGGAGGAAGGAGAAAAGGAAAAGACAGGAAATAAAGGAAGGAAGGAAGACAAGGAGGAGGAGGGAGAGTCCTCTCTGGGGACACAGCCTTGGCCCAGGTCGCAAAGAGCTCCCGGCCCGCGGAGGGCGAGAAACTCAGACACACACGCGGCGGGAGCCAAGGTGTCAGGAGCAAGTGGGGAAAAAAGCAGCAAAAACAGGCTCAGACTTTAGATGTCGGAAACACCAGACATGTAACATTAACATTTCAACGTGCTTTAAAAATTCAAAGGAAGCTTTAAAAGGAAGCTTAAATCTATTAGTAGGGAACAAGGTGATTTGAAAAATAGTAAAACATCCAGTGAAATATGAGTGAAATAGCAGCAGATTAGACGCATTTGGGAGAAACCGGGGAAGACGTGTCGGAAGACATTGCCGGGGATGTGTCCAAAGAGACGGAGACACAAAAGTCATAGAAAATATTAAGACATGGAGGATCATACGACTCGGTCTGACATACGTCTATTTGGATTTTTAAAGGAATTAGAAAAATGAGAAGAGGCGATATTTAAAGAGATAACAGCTGATAATTTTCCAAAATTATGGAAAGACATCAAATCTCAGATTTGAAAATCCCCCAACTCCTAAGCAGAATAAATAATACAAAATTCACCCTAAATGCATCGTCATGAAACTAAAAAACATCAAAGACAGTGAAAAATTCTTAAAGTCATCCTGTCTGGGGATGGGGGCAGGGAACAATCGCTCACAAAAGAAAGATACTGCCTGTGACGTCCCAGCCGCAGGGTGGAAGTTAAGACAGTTGAACATCTTCAAAGTTCTGAGACAAATAACTTTCAACCTAGAATTCTATCCCAGTTCTAGAAGTCTCTAGAATGAAGATGAAACAAAGATATTTTAGGAGGGTAAAATTAAGTTGGTCACGAGTAACTTAGCTTTTGCTGAGAATCAAACAACCCCAAAACTTAGTGGTTTAAAACCTTCGTGGTTCCGAGTTACCGGCTGGCGGCTGGTCTGCCGCCGGGCCACCCAGGCTGTCTCTACTCCCTCGTCTGCTGGCTGGCAGGCTGCTGGCTGGGGCACCCCAACTCTCCTCTCTGGGGGCTCTCACCCTGCAGGGTGGCCTCAGGGTCCAAAGCACAGCAGGAGACAGAGCCCCGCCTAGCAAGCAGCTCTATGCGGTGGAGAAACAGATTTGTCAGGGGAAGAATTTATGGCCATTTTTGCAGCCTACCATACGCCAACAGACCCTCAGCAAAGGAAACTCTAAAAGATGCAATTTAGACAGATGGGAAGGACCTGAGGTGGAAGGTCTGCGGTGCTAGATGATTGGAGATCACGGGAAACACACGGCAATCAAAGCAAACACCAACCATAAAACCAGCACCTACTCCGTGGGGGTGGTGGGGGAGGAGTACTGGACAGAGGCGTGAGGCTGAGAAGGGGTGATCAGAATTTCAGCACTGGAAGATCCACGGTTGTTGAAAGGAAGGAGAGAAGCATTGACTAACTCCAGATGTAGATGAATAATGTATATGCTAAAATATCTAGGGCACCTGCTAAGAATAGACATGTAATATCTACCTTCCAAATGGGTAGAGAGAAAAATGCAATAAGAAAGAGGACCCAAACTGTCCTCACTCCCCGTGTGACCCTCAGTGGGTGACACGTCATCTCCGACAGCAGATGCCACAGAATGGCGTGGCAGCTCCTGCGCCTCGGAGCACAAAAAGACGTGAAGGGACCCTGCCCCAGGGGCTGGCAGGGGTGCACACATGATAATCAGTGATGTGATAAGGTTCTCTTTACAGAAAGGCAAAGGCAGCACACAAACGGTCAATCAGGACACAAGTTCTACAGAACCGTCTGACAAACACCTTAAAACCCTGTGATCTCAGCTGTAGTTTTTCACATTCCAACGTCTCTGCAATCCAGACACATCTTTCCATACATGACATGACAGTGTCTAATAGGCGGCATTTTTTCTTTCTGCGGGACACAAATGGACAGCGCGTCGCACAGTGAAGAGCTTTGGAGAAAACGCAGGGCAGGGAGTACGCAGGTGAGCAGGAAGCCCAGTGGCGCAGCGCCGTGGGTGGCCGCAGAGAGAGGCCCCTCCTGCGGCCCTCAGCTCCCCCGTGCGGTCCCCAGTGGGCGGATCCGACAGGGGGCTGCTGACTAAGGCAGATCCCAGCTCCAGCAGAGAGCGGGACACGGGGCGGGGGTAAGTGTCAAATAAACAAATCAAGGCACAGCAAGGAATTTTGAAACACAACAGGCAGAAATAAAACAAGAAGTGGATGTGGAAAAATCCAAGAACAAATCTTGGAGACAAAAAAGTACAGTCTCCGACATAAAGAAATAATGCAAACAACATGATAAACCCTAGACTGGAAACAGCTGAGAAGAGCATTCGTGAACTGGAAAATGTTGATGAGGAATTTGCCCAGAACATGGTGTAGACAAACCACAAAATTAGCAGTGTGAGAGAAATTTGGAAGAGTGATTAAAATGACCCAAAATTCACCTAATAGGTGTTCCAGAAAAATAGTTATGAAACAGCAGTAATCGAAGAGATAACAGCTGATATTTTTCAAGAATTGAAGAAATACTTAATACAAGTCTAAGCTGAAATCAGGATAAATAAAACTAACTTTGTACCCAAATGCAAGGAATAAAACCGAGGCGACTTGGGTACACACGGTATTTTAAAGCTGCTGCCCAAGCGTGGTGCCCACGAGCAGACCCTGAGCGGGGGAGTGAGGCTGGTCCCGGCAGGGGACAGAGGCCACGCGAGGGGGTGATGTCAGGCGCAGAACAGACAAGACAGCGTCAGACACTCTTCCACCCACCGGGGCGGCGGCATAGTCGACGCCTCCTTCTATCATGCGTCTTGTGTTGTGCAAAGTACAGATTCTCCTCGGTCTCGCAAGGATGTAACCATTTGTCTCACTATCCCCCCTTCCTTTCTTCCATGTGCCTTTAAATGCTGAAACTTCCAGATTCCCCTTTGCAAGAACAGCCATGGCTTCGTCTGCAGGTTGTGTTTTTCCCGGGTGTGTCCTCAACTTTGGCTAATAAATCTCCATCGATGGAGACTTTCGCCTCTGTCTCGTACTGCAGATTGTCAACCAAAACATCACTATGTGCACGGGACTGTAATGAACACATGTAAAACCCTCGAAACAGTGCCTGTGCGCACTCGAGAAGGTTGTATTTCATTTGTTTCGTCGTTATTTACCGCCATGACTACTAAAATGTCATCAGCATGAGGACAGCCTCCCACGACCAGCAGAACTAGAAACGGGGCATCTGTCCAGCTCCTGTCCACACCTCCGTCCTGCTCAGCCAGGCTCCCAGTACGCTCTCGGCGTACGTCACTCTCGATCACAACAAACGGACGTGACCTAGACGGCTTCCCCTTCATCTTGTTGCTGCCCCTCGTCTCAGCGCCCTTGGCAGCAGCCGGGTACTCAGCCTGTTCTGACAGGTGTGCGTGGTGGGCA
>NW_012151641.1:254356-279376 GCF_000956105.1 Propithecus coquereli | reverse complement strand
ATTTCTGCCTGGAACACCCAGATTGCCATTTCACTCAAAGTAGCACTCATAATTTTTGTCTCCTTGATAATGTTAACACCCATAGTAGCCCCTGGGGCCAGTTAACCTGTTGGCGGAGCGGACCAGCGGAGACACCAGTGACCGCCGGGGTCGGGGCCTTGAAGGCTGAGGGCTGGGTCCTGGCAGCCCCCGAGCCATGTGAGGAAAGGCACCAGGAGGTGCCAGAAGGCAGCGCTGTGTCCTCTTCTGCTGCTGACACAGACCATCTGCCACGTGTCCGAGGGACAATTCTCTCCTTTATACAAGCGTGGGCTCTGAACAGCTTTGGGGGTTAAATGTTAGAATTTGGTTTCTGTAAACACTGTTTTCTCTCTCCCTCCTTCGGCTGTACGCCAGGCTCAAAGACCGTCCCTGCCCTCCGCAGCTCATGGAGGAGAAGTCATCGCAAGATGCCACAGAAGTCGGCTACAGAAGTCAGCCATGGACGCGGAGCCGTGAGAGCGAACAGGCTTTGGGGGCTCTTAGAAGGAGGAAACATTCCTTATGGGTTTGAATACCAGAAGCTGGCCAGGCTTCATCCAGAAGGCAGTGGGGAGAAAAGTGAGTGTTCTGGGAACAGCTGGATGAGGCAAGATGCAGAAGCAGGTGGGGGGAGGCAGGAGACACAGTGGCCAGAAAACGGCTCAGACTGAGAGGACCTGGCCACCAGGCCCACGGGTTTGGGGCCATCGAGAGGAGGCCAGCAGAGTGCTCCTGGCTAGGGAAGGGCTGGTGGGGTCTGGAGATGCAGGGGCCAGGGTAGGAGGGTGGCAGAGCAGGGAGGGGCAGGCAGGGAGAGCAGGGAGGAACTGGGAGGGGCCGTCAGGGAGGGGCAATCAGGGAGGGGCAGGCAGGGATGGGCTGGGAGAGGCGGAGCGGCTCACCAGGGCCTGGCTGTGCAGGTGCTGGCGGGAGGGTCTGCTCCTCTCTGGACACCACAAACCCTGCTTTCCCCAAAGCCAAAGGCCTCTGAAACCTCCACGGTCCCAACCCTCAGAGGAATACCCACCCGCAAACCCAGACTTGCAAAATATCGGGAAGGAGCCTGGCGCAGCTGTTTTATTAATATTTTGTGGTTTGGGGGCAATTGTTTCAAACACTGTCCAGTAAAGTGGTCGCTGTGTGATCAGGGAAGAGGAGGGAGGCCATTCTTGAAAGGGTACAAGCGGGACGCCGGGTCCAGCCACAGCCTGGGCGGGAGAGAGGGCGTCAGTGCGCAGGGGCCGAGTGCCGGGAGCCTCGGGTGTCCCCCCAGGAGCCAATACAGCCCCGACTCGAAGGCCACGTCTGAAGTTAAACACGTGTCCCCACGTTAGGGGACAAGACCGAACTTGGGACAGCCCCAAACACATGACTTTGAAATGCAGCAGTGACACGATGTAAAACTCTGGCATTTTGACATAAAATCAGTCTGGTGACGTTTGCAGATCACATCTCATTTTAAAATTTACCTTTGCGTTTTTCTCCCGCTCAGTGTGAAGGGCTTCCATTTCTATCTGAATGGAAGGGATTGTCCAACCTGCCTTAAAAATCTCCCCGAGGAAAAGTTAAAGGATGTGTTCGTTCCCTTCCTGGTGTCGTCTCGAGGCAAGGAGTGTTGTCACCCAGCAATTCTGCAGGTCAGGGCAGGTGCCTCTGTCCTGCCTGGCGGGGACTCTGGCCTGGCCCCCAGGCAGGACCCCGCAGCCCCCACTTACCAGCCAGGCCCTTTGCTGCGAGAACAGCCGACGGCCTCCTCCTCTTCCTCGTCTCCCTCTCACAGAAACCGACCGGTGAACAGCGGAGGGAAGGTGGGTAAGAGCCCGTCTGACCCTCGGAATGTGCCACATCTATGCTTATTTCATGGGCTATTTGGGGTTTTTTAACTGTCAAAATGATCTACGGCAGATTTATAAATCATTCAACATGTTGACCACAAAGAAAAGCAAACTGCGACGTCCTTGGGTCAACCTCCGCTGGCTCCTCAGCAGCCCAGGGCAGGCGGGGGCAGGGAACTGACCGCACGGCACCTCGGGGTCCGTTTTCAGACACCCCCACACCTCCCGGTCAGGTTCCCAGCTGGAGGATGTCGCCCCCAGGGGACATTGGGCCTTGTCTGGAGGACACGTTTTGGTCGTCACACGGGGGAGCGGTGTGCTCCTGGCCCTGGCGGGCAGAGGCAGGTGCCGCGCCAAGGACGGCGGGTGGGGACGCGGCTCCAAGCAGGACCTGGAAGAACCGCTCCTTCCTCTCCTCTCAGCAACGGCCCATTTCCGCCACTCCTGAATGTGAGCTTTGTGTTGGCCGTGAAGAACGCTGTCCGGCGTGCACACACAGAGCTCACGTGCACACGGAAGCACACGCGTGCGTGCACAGACCCCCACCTCGGTGCGGACGCCGCTCCCTCTCGCACCCTCGCCGGGGCCCTCGCAGCTCTGGGCGCCTGAGCCGGCCGATGCCCTTCACCCAATTCCCGGATTTCTGCACCGCGCTGTGTTACCCACACGCGTGACCTCAGCGCCCTTGGGCTCTGCTTTCGGAAGATCTCAGTGTCACACAAAGCGGCCCAGGAGGACAAATGAGCCCAATTGCAACTAAGATATTCCTGGGAAAATAAGAGAAAGCCACACCCGCCTCAGCGTGAGCGCTCGGATTTGCCGCGGGCTCCACCCCCGGCCCGGGACCGCTCTGCTTTTCTGGGAGGGTCTCTGCTGGGAGAGACCCGATGACGTGTCACTCGGCCACATAAAAGCAGCGTCTGAGCACGCAGGACGTCCAGCTTCACTTCCTTTAGGAATAAGAATTTTTTTAAAAGCCTGTTGGAAGTTTGAAATAAATTCCAGGAAAGCCTCCAAAACTGAGACTGTGTGTGCTGGTGCTTCTAGAAGAATCTGACTGATACAGAGCACAGAACACCATGGGGTAGAGCGTAATTAAATTAGCCCTGACTGAGGGATAAGCCTCTGCAGACGAGATGTCAATATTTTAATAACTTCCCCGGAAAAAATATTGCCGTATGATTGATTCTCCCTGTGCTGGCCGCCACCCGTCCTCCCTGCCCCTCGGAAGGCCGGGGAGTCGTGGCCATCGACCCCCCTCCCCCGCCCCACCCGCCTCGGGTTTGGACGAGAAATGAAGTTGAACCAGGGTCTCTCACGCAAAGGTGCTTCAACGCCATTCCGAGCTCTGGCTTTACAGTTTTATCCCAGTGACGGGAAAATCAGAACACTTTGCCAGCCCAATTTGCTCTAAGCTAGCTGCGGCAGAAAAGCAGGCTGCATCCCACACGCGCACCCCTCCCGGGACCGCCGCAGCGAACGGAGAACCTGCGCTGGGCTCTGTCGCTGCGGGAACAGACAGGTGGGGAGGACACGCCCGGGGGGACCGTCCCTGGACACCCCCGCCCTCCCGCAGCCCCACTGTCAACCTGGGGAGACAGACGACGGCTCCCGGGGGCCGCCCTGGGTGCCACCCTCGTCCCCTCGAGCACGGCGATCTGTGCCAACCCCAGTCTAGCGGCCGGGTCATCCTAGGGCCGTCCCAGCGCGGCGCTGGCTCTTGTCCTCAGCCGTCTGGGCGCAGCAGAGCAGCCCCAGTGCCCGCCCAGCCCCTGGCCTCCCTGTCCAGACCTGGCGGTGCCTGCGACCCCTCCCCAGGGCAGGGCAGGACAGGAGGAGCCCCAGCAGCCCGCAGCCACCCAGGGTGGACACTGGGGGACGAGTCTGCAGCCCCTTCCCTCCGTGGGATCCCTGAGGATGCTCCGGACGCCCCGAGGCCCCGTGGGTTGAGCTCAGCAGCCCACGCACCTGCCCCTCCCTGACCCTCCGCCTTTCCTCTCTCACCCCGGCCAGGTGTCTCTGGGACCACCCCACAAACACGGATCCTCGTCTGGGCTCTGCTTGCGGGGAAGCGGCCCCGGACATCCCAGGTTGGCGACAGGCTCCGTAAAGCCGACCACATCTCCAGCGGCGCCCACGGCCCAGCTTCCTGCCGTGCAAGCAGCGGAGGGGCCAGCAGGGAACGTGAGCCACGGCTTCTGGGCCCTCCACTCAGGTCCCAAAACCGAAAAGTAGCATCCCTCGGTGCCGGGGGCAGCAGAGAGGGGACTTAGCCGCCTTTGCCTTCCGGGGCCGGGCCGGCCTGAGAACCGTCCTACTTACAGACGGACGCAGAAAAAGTAACGGAGCGTGAGCAGCACATCCGTGTCACAGCCTCGGGACCAGGACACGCCTGCGAAAGCCCGGTGACGCGGGAGAGCCCTGGGAAAGCGGAGGGCTGTGTCCCAGCTCCAGCGGGAGGGGAGAGCATCTGCTCTGAGTGTGGGCGGCCAAGGAGGAGGGTTTCAGGGGACAGTGGGTGGAGGGAGCAGGAGGGAGAGAGAAAGTGAGGCCGGAGGACGTGCAGAGGGGCAGGGGGTGGGGGCACAGTAGTACTTTGGTCTGGTCTTCCCCTCGGCCCCTCGGCCCCTCGGCACTGCAAGGCGAGGACCCTGCCGCTCCCGCCTCTTTCTCACCCGCTGGCTGGGCACAGTGAAGACTTGAGGACCCGCCTCACCTGTGCCAGCAGGAGGAGGTGACATCCCAGGAGCCCCACTGCTGCCTCCTGCCTCCCGCGTGGTGTGGCCTCGACCTCTCGGCGGTGCGGAGGGTAGTCGCTGGCCAGCTAATAAAGACTCACAATTGGGCTCAATTCGGTCTCTCGGTGGTCACTTCTCGCACTCCGTACCACAACACCAGCACATGCGTGTCCGGCTCGGGCCCGGGGCACGTGACCTTCCGCTCAGCTCTCTCCAGCCAGAGTCGGTGGAAATTTAAAGTGAGCGTCACCAGTGGCCGCTTCTTTAACACATTAACTGTCCTGTGAGTTGTGTTTCACTCGCTGCAGCTTTGAGCCCGGGGCCTCGCGAAGCATATGTAACTCATGTCCCTTCACCTTGGGAGCCGCGTGAACTATTTCTCAAGTTGCATATAACTCACACATAGAAAACAATGAAAAATAACAAATTTTTCACTGAATTAAAAAGGATCGTTTTGTTTTAGAAGTTTTTATTCTAACTTCGTAATAAAGCACCGTGGCCCCAAAGAGAATTTTTCTGTCCTGCGGCAGCCAGTGTGTCGAGGACGGGGAGCAGGGAGAGGGCATTCTGCAGAAACGATTTCTTGAGACTACAGTTCTCCGATTTTCTTGAGGACGGTCAAATTCAGAACTATAGAATTACCATGTTCGTACAATCCTTCGGTCATTCGGATTGCTCCACAGCTACAGCGCAGAAAGAGCTCACAGCAGGCTTGCGGGAGACGAGGACGGGCCGGGCCCACGCCGGCTATCGGAAGGCGGCGGTGAGAGCGCTGCTACTGTTAATGTTTCCCTGCAATTTATTTGTTGATTTGCCTCAAAAACAGTCATAGACATTGCAGATCCCTGACATCATGCACCACAGCTGAGAGGAGACGTCACGAAAGCAGAGGCGCAAGCTCCTCCCGACCCCACCTCGCGCCTGGTGGGGAGGCTGCGTGTGCAGGTGCGTTTCCACCGATCCCTGCGTGCACCGTCGCTGCCCAGCACACGGGGCCACCCGCACCCCTCGGCCCTGACGACCTCCGGTTCTCCGAGAGAACGAGACTCCAGAAGGAGACTTGAGAGGCCCTGGGGGCCACTGGAAATAAACAAAGACCCCCCAAGAAAATGAGAACAGGCAAAGGCGGTTTGTTCAGAGCCTGGGAGCGAGGGACGGGCTGGCAGGGGCCAGCGGAGGACAGGGAAGGGCTCGGGTGTGGCTGGATGCAGGCTGCTGCCCAGGGGCCAGGGGCTGGAGGGGAAATCGAGGCAGGGCCTCTGATGGGTTAAGAGGACACATTTGGCTGTCACTGCTTGGACCCAAGATAGAAGCTGGGACAGAGACTAGGGAAGCTGGGAGTTGAGACCAGGGTCTGACCATTTGCAGAAGTCATCGTCCAGCTTCCTGTGTCATTGCTAAAGATCCTGCTCTGACTTCCAGCGGCTGGAATGGCAGGATGGCTCCTGACCCGGCTGCTATGGGTAATGAGCAGACCCTAGGCTGGTTAGTGTAGACATGGGCTGGCTCCCTGGGCTGGTTAGCATAGACATGGGCTGGTTAGTGTAGACATGGGCTGGCTCCCTGGGCTGGTTAGTGTAGACATGGGCTGGTTAGTGTAGACATGGGCTGGTTAGCATAGACATGGGCTGGCTCCTGGGGACGGCTGCTCCCTGCTGTGGTCAGAGCCCCAGTCTACGCATGGTCTGGCTATTTTCTCTCTGGGCTGTAGGAGAGTCACCCGCCTGGCGCACTGCCTGCCAGTCAGCATCCTGACCTGCCCCAGGGAGCAGGTCTTAGTGGAGGCAGGAAACTGATCCAACATCTGCTTTTCCAATGTTCTTCCGGAGTCCAGAGCGGGGTGGTGAGGGCCTTTGATAACTAAGTGAATGAAAGGAGGAAGGAATCCGTGCACCGTCTGTGTTCCCAGGAGCAGGCGCAGAGGGGACCTGTGCCAGCCCTACCTATGCTAACACGGGACCACTGGGAAGGCGACTCTGACAGAGACCCTCTGGTCAGCGCAGATGGAGAGAGCTCGGTCTGGTAAGCAATCTCGGAAAAGCGCCTGGAGCCGTGGCTGCCACGAGGCCACCGTTTCTGCACGGTTCTGGCTGTCGGCACTCTGTTCTGAGTGCCCAGCACTCCTGCCCATCCTTATTCCTAAGGCACGGTGGGGCTCCGTCACCGGGGAGGGAAACGCACTCTGGCGCCAGGGCCAGATGTGTGGCCAGGTCCCCTAGAGGAGCAAGCGGCAGAGGCTTTGCTGCGCTCTTTGTCTCTGGAGACTTTGAAACATTGGCTCTGGGGGACAAGACAATATCATCACCCAACTTTCTCTCGTGTTTGTCAAACCAGCACTTTCTGTGCCTTCCGTTCACCCACAACAACAGGGCGGAGGTGCGGTTGCCTCCGGACTGGAAACAATTGCGGCCTTTTCTCCTGTGGAGAATCGGGCTTAGTCAAAATGGCCAGTGAGCACACGAGCTTTCCCTCGTGTGGACAAGATACATGTTGATCACATTTTTGCAGGGGCCTCATTGAACAGGAAACTCCGTGGTCTTTGCTCTGTGCTCGTCCCGCCTGACTCTTCAGGGGAAGGGAACGCTGGCACCCCCCTTCTTCCTGGAAGCTCCGGGCTCTCCTGGGCCCCCCGCCCCCCCACCGGTTCCCGTGTCCTCCTCCTAAGCCCTAAATCAGGCAAAGGCCCTCGCGTCACACAGACCTGCCTGACCCTGGGCAGGAAGCAGGAGAGGGCAGCGGGCGTTCTCCGTGGGCCTCAACGCTTCGAGAATATTGAATACGCGCTGCTGTGCGCACTGCTTCCGTGGCATCCGTGTGGATCTGAATCCTCCGGAGACACGGGATCCATGGGAGATAGATGGGCGGGGGGGGCAGATTCGCTGTAAGGAATCGGCTCGCACAGTTATGGGGCGGACCCGTCCCAGGATCTGCAGTCGGCAAGTGGGGGACCCAGGAGAGCAGATAAAGTTCCAGTCCAAAGCCGCAGGCTCAAGACCAACGAGCCAATGTTTCAGTTCTGGTCCAAAGGCAGGAAAAAGCCCAAAGTCCCAGCTCGGGGCAGCCAGACAGGCAGAAAGCAGGAGGGTCGGCCTTGGTGTTCCGTTCAGGCCTCCAACGGAGGCAGAAACTTATACCCCAGAGCACAGAGAAAACGGTGATAATTCAGAAGTCATCTGGCTCCACAGGCTACTCTTCAAAACAAAGATTGGAAGGAACAACTTCTACACCTTTTTACTATTTACCGACCACCTGCTCCGTGCCAGACACGTCCCCAGCCCTTCGCGTCCATTACCTCGTTTAATCCTCAACCATCCATGAGGCAGACACCATTATTCCCATTTAACAGATAGAAAACACAAGACGCAGAAAGCGAGCTTAGCTGACGTTACCCGGGTAACGCAGGTAATAAACGGCAGGACCAGCTCCCAGCCTGGCTGGGACTCCAGGGCCCGTCACCCTCACTGCTAAAGGCTCCCTGCCTGGGGCA
This sequence comes from Propithecus coquereli, assembly GCF_000956105.1. Classification (NCBI taxonomy): domain Eukaryota; kingdom Metazoa; phylum Chordata; class Mammalia; order Primates; family Indriidae; genus Propithecus; species Propithecus coquereli. The sequence continues at coordinate 271,295 of NW_012151641.1, read as the reverse complement.
ACTCTACACAAGGGAAGCGAGTGTCAGGATGAGAATGAGGATGAGGAAGGCAGGTGAGCCGCGGAGTCCGGGGCGGGGGAGGCGGGGGTTGGCCCTGCAGAGCCCCCAGGGGACGGAAAGCTGCTGCATCTCTGCTCCTGCACACCACGCAGGAGCCAGGCCACAGCGCGGCCACCACGGTGCCTCCCTCTGTCACCTGCCGTGTGCATGGCCATTACATTCATGCCCCGGTGGATGTGGCCGCCCAGCGTCCCTGCTGAGTGGCGACAGGCCCTCTTCTGCCCTTCACGCCTCGCACTGCTGTCTTCGTTTCCCAAAGCTCAGCAAATTTAGTCCCTTCCCTTTCCCCTAAGTTCTTACTTTTTATGATAAATTCTGAGCAAGAGGAATCACGTGGACCTGTAGCTCCACTGAAGCCTAAACAAGTGGCTCCCAAAGATGTTAACTGGAAAAAGTCAGGGTCTTTTTTGTGCATGAGACCCACTCGGCCAACAAGAGGGGCTGGGCTTCTGTGCTTTTTCTGAAATTCATTCAGAAAATCTTTACCGAGCTCTTACTGCACACATGGTCCCATGTGGGAATTAATGGGTACGTGTGTCTGCTTGACAAGGAAAAGTCAGCCTGCAAACATATCACAGTAAGTGACGATCACAATGGAACTAGTGAAGGATGGAGATTTGTTCTGTTCTAAGGATGCTGGCAGTTCTAAGTCGAAGCACTCAGCCGCTGGGAACTCTGGTCGTGCACAAGCGAGTATCTGTAACCTTTGCTCGTGGCCCCAGAAGGCTAAGGCGGCAGAGTCACCAGCAGACGGCACAGTCCTGGGAAACGGGCTCCCCCATGTCCTGTGCCAGGTGTCGCAGCTCTGGCCAGTTCAGTAAGAAAAAACCGGTCATGCTGGTCATTGACTAATGTGACATCTGTCAATGGAATTTACGTATTAGAGTTTATAGACTCGATTCTTTTGTTTTCTGCAAATTACCGCTCAAAAAGCAAAGTCTGTGGTTAAAATATACTGCCACCAGCTGGTGGTAATGGTGTCACATGTCACGTCCCAAAGAGGAAAGTCCACACCAGCAACTGTGTTTTGTTGAAGGTTTTTCTCGTTTACTTACAGGAAAATAGCAAAATGTATGAACTTACGGTGACTTGTACCTGTGACCACTACAATATGAACACAAGCCTCAAGACAACATTTCTGAACTTCGTTCAGGCCATGGATGCTTTTGAAAACTGGATAAAATTTGGGAGCTTCTCCTCAGGAAGATAAATTCACCTGCACAGGTGCCCCCAGGCACCGCAGGGGCTCGGCCCTGGCCTGGCCCGGCCCGGCCTGCAGGAGGCCGCTCAGCACCCACAGGTGTGCAGGCTGCCGACCTCGGGCCTCCCTGGCCACGACAGGGCGGAAGCAGGTAGGAAATGCTTCCTCCTGAGGTGCGGGGACTGTGCCGAGGTGCATTTCGTGAAAGGCCTCAGAAGGTCCCAGCGGCTCCAGCACCAGCTGCCCCGCGCAGTGGTGGGTGGGACAAGCCATCTTGGTGTCCCTCCCTCCCTCCCTCCCTCTCCTCACTCCCTCTCGCCTGCTCCTCACCCGAGGAAACGACCGACCGAAACTCAAGCCCTGTCCCAGCCTCTGCGGAGGGATCCAGGTCCAAGACCGCCGCGACCAGACACGGAGGCTCTAGCAGGCAGGAGGGAATCTGGGACTCACCCTCACCGATCCAGCAGTCGTATGAACCCCACTGCTGTGGCAGTTGGGGAAGGAAAACCCAGGCCTCGGCTGCCTCGTCCTCGCCAGGAAGGGCACTGGGGCGGGACGGGCGGGGCGCAGGGGTGAGGCTTTGCACCGGCACCCGTGGCACCCAGCAAGCTCCCCTCCCCCACCAGTAGGAGTCAGCAGGTCTGGGGGTGGGGATGCAGCAATATGCATTTCTAACTAGCAGCAAAAATCCCGTTACAAAATGTCCATCTGCTATGGACAGATTTAGAACATAGAAACAAGAGAAATACCACCACGAGGCTGCCCCAGTCAGTGTGCCCCGTCTCAGACTCTCCTGCTCTCCTGGGCGGCTGGGGCTGGGGCTGGGGGGGGGTGGGCCAGGCCCCACCGCTGCGGGCAGCAGGTGCTGCATCCACCTCCTCTGGCTGGGATCTGGAAGCTTCCCCCTCTCTCCCCCAAGCCTGAAGTTACGTCGGAGACAGAGCACACCTGCGGGAGAGGGACCCTGAGCCCCCCACACCCCCACTACCTTGCCATTCAAGGACGTGAGCGCACGCTGGAGACTTACCACCGCAGGGTTCCCTGTGAAGCAGAGCTGGGTTCCCCGTCAGTGAGGACCGGCCAGGTTGCATCAAGTAACCAGCGCCCTGCCGCCCAGTGGCTTCCCGCCACGAAGGTCTGCCGGCCACCCACGACCTGCCCCAGGCGCCACCTCAGCTTCTCCGCCCTTCACGGGTGGATGGGCAGCTGTGAACTGGAGTGTGGCTGCCTGTCCTGGAGGCAGGAAACAAGGTCATGTGACCCAATGTTGGCTCATAAAGCTTCCGCCCAGGAGAGCCCCAGGACACTTTTGCTCACACTTCATTGGCCAAGGCAAGTCACATGGCTATACTGCCCCTGACACCTATGCTCTTATTTCATTGGCCAAGACAAGTCACATGGTCATACTGCCTCATGACATCTATGCTCTTATTTCATTGGCCAAGGCAAGTCACATGGTCATACTTCCTCATGACACCTATGCTCTTATTTCATTGGCCAAGGCAAGTCACATGGCCATACTGCCTCATGACACCTATGCTCTTATTTCATTGGCCAAGGCAAGTCACATGACCATATTGCCCCATGACACTTCTCTCACATTTCATTGGCCAAGGCAAGTCACATGACCCTGCCTGCAACAGTGGGGCGGGAGTGCAGTGACCAAATCGTCCTAGAACCCGGTCACTGCCCTGCTCCACTCTTTCTTTCATCGTAGTCCTTTGTCCTTCGGCCCATCAGCAGCTCTGGCCTGGAGTCCCAGAAGGGAGGGCGCCAGGCACGTCATCCTCGTATCCCACAGGGACTGCGCCGTTGGCAGACGGTCAGCCAACCTCTCTCCCCGGCTCCCTGAGCTCTGGCCCTGCAGACTTGTCACCTGAGACCCTAATGACTCTTATCCTGATTGTTCATTCAGCAACAGTTATTTCCTGAGCACCTACCATGTGCCAGACACGTAATTTGGAGATTATAGTATAAACTAAAAATAAAATCCCAAGCCCCCTCACTGACTGAACAGGGGCCAAGGGGACCCCGGGAGAAGCTTAAAACTGAGTTCTTGGCGATGAAGGGAAGGGAGGTCAGACCGGCTTCCCATACCCCTCCCATCTGGAGTTCAGGCACATGAGCACTACTGTTAAAATAGAGATCATAAGACCGACGAAATAGACTCTCCGTGGCAACGAGATACTAAATGACAGACGGGACCTACGGCCATGCAAAGCAAAAGTCGAGTCACGCCCACTGCAATCCGTTTTCGTAACAGATCACTCTGAGTCGGTGTACTGTGGTTTGTTCTATGATTGACAGACTTCCTTACCTTAGAACATTCCTTTTTACTGATTCCACCCCTTTAAACAGCTTTATTTCCTCAACCGATCACAAATCAAAGAATCTCTGAATCCACCTAAAACCCGCAAGCCCTCACTTCAAGATGTCCTGCCCTTTCAGGCCAAACCAGTGTGTACCTTCCACGTACTGGTTTATAATTTTACCTGCAATTCCGTCTCCCTAAAATGTATGAAACTAGCCTGTAACCCAACTGCCTCGGAAGAGTTTTCTCAGGCTCTCTTGAGACTGTGTTACGTAGGTCACAGTTACTCATATTCGGCTGAGAATAAACCTCTTTAAGTTATTTTATGGAGTTTAGTCTTTTCCATTAACAATAGAAATAGGAAATTTAAAATCTCATACAGGTTGAGACCAAACTCCATAAATGCTTGGGACCAGAAGTGTTTTGGATTTGGGGTTTGGGAATATTTTCATTGCACCTACCATTTGAGCAATCCCAATCTGAAAACCGGAAATCCAAACTGCTCCAGTGAGGATTTCCTTTGAGCATCACGTCAGCACTCAAAAAGTTTCAGATTTTGGAGCATTTCAAATTTCAGATGTTCAGGTTAGGGATGCTCAGCCTGTATAGTCCTACCACTCTGGAGGACCTGCTTAGCATTGTGGATGCAGTTCCTTTTGGTTTTTCTTCTACAGATTGTTTTGGTCATGCTGATATAAATAGTTTTGACTTTTTTTCACTTAAAGTTGTAACTATAGTTGTTCTAAGAACTCTCTGAAAATCCCACTTTAAAGACTGAATAAGATTGCCTTAAATATGGATTGTATCAGTTGAGTCATTGATCTGACCGCTCTATTATCATTAGACACTTAGGATCATTCCACTTTTTCATTTTAAAAATGCTATAATTAATAACATTTTTAAAAATTATTCCTGCCAGGCACAGTGGCTCATGCCTATAATCCTAGCACTTTGGGAGACTGAGGGGGGAGGATTGGATTGCTTGAGGACAGGAATTTGAGACCAGCCTGGGCAACATAATGAGAAGCATCTCTACAAAAAAAATTAGTCAGGCATGATGACACTCACCTGGAGTCCCAGCTACTCAGGAAGCTGAAGCCAGAGGATCACCTGAGCCCAGGGGTTCTAAGGTTGCGGTGAGCTGTGACAGTGCTACTGCCCTTCAGCCTGGGTGACAGTGAGACCTCGTGGGAAGGTAGGGAGGAAGGAAGGAAGGAAGGAAGGAAGGAAGGAAAGAAGGAAGGAAGGAAGGATGGATGGATTATTCAAAGTTAAAAAGTGATTGTGAGAAGATTAAAGTATAAGCATAAGGAAACTTCTCAAGAGACAGTCTGTCCTGAAACAATGTAATAATTGCATGTCATCAGTCACAGAGTTGTTAACTTCTTTGGCCACGCAAAGCTAAAGTCCTAAAAAACTAAAACTCCTGAAGTCCTAAAAAACAAAACACTGGGAAGTTCTAGGAGAGAGAAAAGTTTCTGGAGCTGGGCTCTAAAGTGTTCAGATCAGAATAATTTTCACAATTAAATAAATTTAATTTTTGATTCGCATAGCAAAAGATTATATCAGATTTCTCATTCCTCGGAAAATCAGGGAGAACAAGTAACAAATACCATAATTATCTGCAAAGCCCGAACAGTGATTAAATTATCAGGAAGCTGTTCCTCCTAAAACTATTTCTTTAATTAGCTAAAGCTGGCAGTATATATTAATATTTCCAGAGATATTTGCATACATTCACAACAGGCTAACCAGATATTAGCTGAAATGTAATTTTTCTAATACTATGTTAGAAATATTTTAAGATTAAATCATATTATCATTTTTTTCTATGATTATTAGGGTAGACGTTCTTGATTTATTACCATAAATTCTCTAATCTAGGAACCGAAAATGCTTCTTGTTTTCTATGATGAGATTTTTTCAACTCCATTTACAAAATAGCAGAAGCCACCCTTGGAAGGCAAGATCTGCTGGCAGAATGTGTTTTAATAACCCACAGCCCCAAATGCAAGAAAGCCCCCGATGCGTGGCTGGCAGGACTCGTGGCCACAGCCAGAAGCGTCTGTGCAGCAGTGAGCTCGGGGACAGGTGAGGGCGAGGAGTCCTGCGTTGCCACAGGGCGGGACAAAGAGCGGAGGAAGTGTCAACACGCAGGATTCGAATCACAGTTAGACACGTGTTTCTGACATCCACCCAGCACGTCCGGTGTGTGCCTGCACAGAGCCGACGGCACTGAGTGAATCCGGCAGTTCACAGAAGGTTTCGTGAAGGTCCGCACAGAGGAGTGGGGAGGGGGAGGGAGGCCACAGCTGAGAATCACAGCAGGGCTCTGGTACCACGGCCAGGAGAAGGGACAGGGCAGCCTGGCGGGGTCAGCAGGAGACGCTGCCCTGGCAGGAGCTGAGCCCTGGAGCCCTCCGGGGAGGGAGCTGGAAATAGACTCTGACCTCTCCCCCCTCCCTCCACGCTCCTGCCCGAAGAGCAGACCCAGCAGAGCGGGAGGGTGCGGGGCCCACAGGCGAAGGGCCCACAGGCGAAGGGCCCACAGGTTGGTGTTCAGGGCCTGGAAGCAGGTAGGAAGCCGGGGGAGCTTCGGAGGCCAACGGAAGCTACTGGGCATGAATGGCAGAGACGCGGAATGACATCACCGCATCAGGGGACATGTGACACCTTGAAAGACCTCCACACAGACGCGCTCGCGTCAGCACCGTGAGCTCACTGTCGCCCTGGAGGACTCTCCACTCTCGCCACGTCTGTGATTTTGAAAGACAACCACCTGTCGGCAGCCATGGAATATACTCTGAGAACCAAAACAAAACTTTCCAAAGGAGCCAGGAGCCCAGGGCTGTGGTAAGGTAGAGTTGGGGGGTCTGCAGACCCCGGCCCGTGGCTCCCAGGGCTCCCCAGGCGAACAGAGCTGGTGCGGGGATCAGCTGACACGCAGGACTCTGGCTGACGGCCGAGTCACCAGCGATCACTTCACTGGGAGCACACGTGACAGATGAGGTGTGTGCAGGTGCCGGGCAGGGTGGGAAGGGGACCCAACCTGGTCTTGGGATCAGAGGACACTTCTGGGGAGGTGACAACACGGAGAAGCTGGTGCGTGTCCCGACGGCTGCTCCCCACCCACCGCGGCCATCCCTGGGCAAGACCATTAACTCAGGCAGATTCTGGCCGGATGCCGGGTTTGGCTCTGTGAGTTTAGCCCGGTCAGACATTCCGGACCAAATGGGGCAGGAACTCAAGGAACAAAACTCATCTTGTCCCTCAGGCAGAACCATAGTGAGGAAACATCTTTATTTTAACCTCGTCATCTGACAATTGCCTTCGAACGGCGTTTGGATGGTGTCTGTGAGCAGGGCGGAGACAGAGGCATGTGAGCCTCCGCACCCCGTCCCGCAAGGACCCTTCCATCTTCCCCACTCCCAGCTTCTTTCCTGAACCTCACTGAGCACACCGTGGCTTCTCTGGAGGGAAGGGACAACCGGCACGGCCGTCGTCAAAACCTCAAAAAGCATCCAGCTTTCTGTGTCCAGCTGGAGTCCGACCGCACTGCCGCGTCCTTTCCCTGAGCTCAGGGACCAGCAAAGGGCAGGCACTGTGGCCTGAGGATGTTGGGGGTCCCGGAAGTCCCCTCTGGAGCCTCCTTCAAGGCAGAAAGTCCACGTCCCTAACGCAAACGTGTGTCCCAGGAAGATGCCCCTGCCCTCCCCACAGACTGAAAAGTATTTTAGGAATTAAGATGCAGTAAATTCAAATTGCAGCCTATCCAAATCACGATACCAAAAAGGAAATGCAATATTCATACTCAACTTGTCATCTTAATTAATTTGTCTGTATTATTTCGGGAGTTCTAAAAAAAACAGGGCAGCCATCAAGCGAAAGCGAGAGGACAAACAAAGCGGTTTGGATAATTCACCGCCCGTCTCGCGGATTCGCGGGGGAACCTCCCCCCCAGGACGAGGTGCGCGAGACACAGCGCTCCCAGGAACAGCCTTGGAGAACAGCTGCGTAAAAGTGGTGACTTTTTAAAGTAATCTTACAACATAACCCAAACCGAGAATTCAGCATGCTTTTCTAAGATTTTTTTATTTAATAAACGTTATGTTTCGAGCAGTTTTAGGTTCGCGGCAAAATCGAGAGGCAAGTGCAGAGGTTTCCCGTGTATCTCCTGCTGTCACACGCGCATGGCCCCCGCTGTCAGTGTCCTCCCCAGAGTGGCCCATTCATCACAATCGGTCAGCCCACACAGCCACGTTGTCCTCACCCCAAGCCCATGGTTGATCTCGGGGTCCACTCTCAGCCTCTGGACCCCGCGTGTGCAGCGGGGCTGAGTGAGACCAGGGGAGAGCAGCCCTCCCCCAGGGCCAGCCCTCCCTGCGTGGGGCCCCCAAGCTCCGTCTGTGCCCAGCGGCTCCCCAGCGTGGCCGCTCTGGCTACACCCACATCCTCACTGGCCTTATAACAGCCCAAGGACTGGTCATCAGTACACCATTTAATAGAGGTACTTTGGGGTCTTGAAATAAGGAATAAACTTACGCTATTAAATAGAACATGCTACTTTATAAAGACAGTCTAGGAGCAAAGAAGGGCAGAGATTGGCCACTTGTTCCAAGTCACCCTTTTATTCTCCTAGAGCCCCCCGAACACTGAAACACCTGTAGGATGAGGTGACCATTGCCACGTAGGGACCCCGGCTGGGCAGTCACAGTACGTGGTAATCAAGCCGAAATCCGAGTGCCGGGGGACAGGCACTCCAGACAGATGCTGCCCACACGTAAGCAGTATTTCAGAGCACAGAAAAGGCAGGAAATACTGTATTTATGTCTATGAACGCAGCACTGACAGCAAAACCATGCAAGGAAGGAAAAGTAACAGCCAATCTCAATTCTGAATATAGAGGAAAAACCCTATTAAAAATTAACATTAGAGAAAGACTAAGGAAGTCTGGAAAGAGTTGTGGGCTTCAGTTGATAATGTATCAGTATTGGTTCATTTACTGTGACGAACGTATCACAGAACATAAGATGCTAATAAGAGGAGAAGCTGGGAGTTGGGTTTACAGGTACCCTCTGTACTGTCTTTACAATAGTTGCATAAATCTAAAACTGTTCTAAAATTGCCTGTTTATTTTTGAAAGTACACTAGATGGCATCAACAGCAGATTAGACATTGTAGAAGAAAAGTTTAGTAAACTCGAACACTAGAAATACGAACTGTCTAAAATGAAACACAGAGATAAAAAGACCAAAAACAAAAAAAAAATTGACATTCAACAATGCCAGAAGAGTTGGATATCAATTTAAGGAATAAAATAAAAAGAACCTCAACCCTATCTCATCGCCATATATAAAACAGAACTGAAAATGGACCACAGACCTAAATGTAAGAGCTAAGATCATAAAACTCCCAAAAAAAATATTTACAACCTTGGGTTGGCAAAGATTTCTTAGATAGGACACAAAAAGTAGAACCATACTGGAAAAAAGGTGATGAAACGGACTTTTAAAAACTTTAAACTTTTGCTTTTGAAAAACTACTGTTAAGAAAACTAAAAGATAATCCACAGACTGGGAGAAAATATTTGCAAAACATGTATCTGATACAGAACTAATAACCAGAATATATAAATCGTTTATAACTCAGTAATAAGAAGATAAGAAAAAAATTATTTAAACTGGGCAAAACAAAAGAGTTAAAAGGATACTTCATCAAAGAACTCACGCGAGTGGTCAATACATGTGAAAAGACACCCAACATAATCCACCATTAGGGAAATGCAACTTAAACCTACAATGGGACACTGCACATCTACTAAAACGGTTAAAATTTAAAAGACTGACAATACCAAGTGTTGGTCAGAACATGTAGCACCTGGAACTCTCGCACGCTACCGGGGAATGCAAAGTGGTATAGCTGCTTTGAAAACAGTTTGGCAATTTTTTATAATCTTAGACACATGCTTGGCGTATAACTCAGCGGTCCCACTCCTAGCTCTTTACCCAAGAGAAATGAAACACACATCCTCATGAAGACGTGCTTTCACACGTGCCCAAGAGCTTTATCGTAACGGCCAGAAACGGAAACCAGCGCCAGTTCTCAGCCGGTGGTAGCTGCACGGACTGTGGTGCGTCCACACAGCGGACTCCACCCAGCAAGAGCAAGGACCGAGCGGCCGACGCAGGAACAGCACGGCTAATCCCACAGACGCTGCGTTAGGTAAAAAGCCGGGCACAGATGCCAACATGCCATGGAATTCGGTTTACGAGAAAGTCTAGAAAAGGCGAAATCACAGGGGCTTCCGGGGAGAGCGGGCACTGACAGCGCAGGGCGCGGGCGCTGTGCGGGGCGGACCCGTTCAGGGGCGACCGTGCCGAGGGCTGCGGGGCTGTGCCGGCCTCGGGACTCGAGGACTTGTGAGTTTTAAATTGATGGGTTTTATTCCCACAAATTTTACCTTAAGAAGGCGGCCTGAAAGACGCTTACCTCGCCACTCCCAGCTAAAACGCCATAATGGCCCCGGTTGCCCACGAGACAACGTCTCGGTCCTACTGACCCGATCCCGGCTCTCTGCAGCCCCCGCTCCGGGCCGACTCCTCACCCCCCACCCGCACTGCAGCTGCGTGACACCTCTGCTCTCCGCCCGCGGCGCTTCCTGTACACCAACTCCTTCGCCTTGAGCACCTTCTCTTCACTCTTCGTCCGTGGACTGACGGAGTCGCTCTTTAAGACACGGCGAGAGGTGTTTTCAAAGGCAGCTAAGTGAGGTTCACCCAAGAACCGGCAACTCCTGACAACTCCCAACCCCGCTGCCAGGGTTCCTGCCAAGGCAACGTGTTAATCTGAAAAAACGACGTATCCAGATTGTAAAAGATAAGAAAATTATTAACACACCTTCAGAGCTGCATACAAAAAAGTGAACAAAACTTTACCATCAGAACTAATAAGAAGGCTCAGCAAGACTATTGCTGACAAGCTCAACACACAAAAATCAAGGCATTGTTACGCATCAGCGACAACTAATTAGAAAATGTGATTTATGAAAGATCCATTCACAGTGGAAGGAAAAAAACTACAAGTTGTCTAAGACTAAATCTAGCACAGGATGTCCAAGCTATTTACGGAGAAAGTTACTTCTAAGCACACACAAACAGGCGAGTAAGTGGAGAGACACACGCCCGTGAATGGGAAGACCTAATTTCATAGTGACGTCAGTTCTCTCTAAGCTAATCTATAAATCCAAACAATTCCATTCAAAATCCCAAAGAGATTATTTTTGTAGAGTTTGTAAAACAGATTCTAAAGTTCATACGCAAGTATGAAGGGCCGAGACTAGCCAAGAACTTTTGGAAAGGAAGATGGAGGAAGAGCTTCGTTCTGAGGTCCCCAGGCCCGAGACGCGGCTGCGGCGGTTACGACCCTGTCCAGGGCTGCGCATCCGGGTCAGCAGAGCAGAGGACAAGGCCCAGGTGCAGGCCTGTGGGCCCCACGCGACAGGCGGACAGGCCTGCGTCTACACTAGAGGCAGCCAACCAGAGAAAAAGGAACGTTTGGTGTTTGATCAGTAATTCCAAGACGTGTGACTTTCCATGCTGGGAAAATTATAGATTCTTCTCAACAAGAACAAACTACAAATTCCAAATGCGTCACAGGTCTCAAGGTGAAAAAAAAAAAAATGAGCAAGAATATTCTAATGAACCATAGGATAAAAAAGGAGGAAAACATAAATTTTGAAGGAAGAGAATCATACATATGAACATATCGAAATTTAAATTTTTGTTTTACCGGGGGCCCCCTTAACCAATTTAAAACCACTTAAGGCCCGGCCGGGGGGAATTCTTTTGCGTTTTTCCCACCTTTTAGTTTTTTTTTCCTTGGAGGTGTGATTTTCTTGCCACTCGGGACAGACAGAGCCCAACGGAGACAAAGCACAGAGAGGCCCTGGGAGTTATTTACAGGGACGGCAGCCCAGCGCCCACCTGCAAAACACCAGGGAAATGCAGATGGACACAAGGAGACACCATTCCACACCTCAGGTTGGCAAGAACTGGAACGAGGTCAAGCCCGGTGGTGGCTGGGCTGCGGCACGGCGGCTGCTGGGGGCCGCGGGTAAGAGCAATCTGGGGGGCTCTGGGCGGCGCCTCATCAGGGGAACAGCCGGGGGCTTCCATCCGCGAAGTAAATCGGCTCCAGGACAGGTGAGAGGACCCGTCAGTCGCCACATTCTTTCTGTTTGAGGCGGGCGCTGAGCTCAGCCCAGTCAAGAGGCACGGATTAGGCTTCGCCATGCAGGGAGGAGTCACGGGGAGCTTGTGGCCCACACGGGACCTGCCCTGGACCCCGAGGAGGGGGCAGACGTCAAACAAGCCTCGGCGGGAGCCCCAATTCCGGCCAAACCGCAGGACTGAGGCTCCGGAGGCTGAAACCCACTTCTTAGAGGAGACGCTTGGGTTCCCAGGCCCTGCGCGGAACCAGGACGCCGCCGCGGAGCCGCCTTCTTTAACCCTGGGACGATGTCATCGCTTTCTTTTAATCAGCTAGTTTGAGAGCCAGAAACTCATGTTGCAAAATGACTATTCTTGCAAAATGGGAGCAGGTACAAGTTCTACAAAGTTAGAAATTAAATGACTGCTCTTTTCCTGAGACATATGCTAAGCTGGTACCTCATTAGTCTTCCTTCTGCTCCAAGACTGTAACTCCCTGGCTACTAAATCTTTTAAGTCACAGAATCATTACGCTTTCATCATCTCCAGCGCAAGGGCGCGAGAAACGTTCGTCGTTTGTAAAGCCCTGCCGGGGAGGCCGGTTTCCGTGGTGAAAGTCTGGGGGTTGCAGGGCAGTCTGAGCCGCGCCTCGAGGGACGGACGGGTAACAGCGGCAAAGGGAAGGCGCACGGGGCCCTTCTTTACTGTAACATCCGCCGTGCTTGCTCCAGGGTTGCAAGAGTGGTGAATGTTCACGGAGAAACCCCCAAAGACGCAGAAAAGCCCAGAGAAGAAAGCGAAACCCCTCCCCAGTCGGGCGGGCCGGGGAGAAAGCCGGCCGCACGCCACGAGCCTTCTAGTCCAGGGGCTGGCACCCCAGCCTAGGGCCCGACCCGCCACCTGCCGCTGTCTCCCCTGATGTCCCCAGGTGGCCTCGCGCGAGACCCCTGCCCTGCTCCTCCCGCCGGCGCCCCCGACACCGAGGCTGAGCCAGCCCGTGGCTGTCCAGGGGGGCGCGTGCTGCTCACTGCCGGCCCCAGGTCTACAGCGGCCTCCGCACGCCCCCGCCCTGCGGAGCGGCGGGTCCGTTCTGGACTCAGAACCGCTGCGCCGAGCACCGCACATTGGACGTCTGCCTCCGGATATCCTGCCGGAAAGGCTCAGCCTGATGTTAACACTGTCTACACCGTCAGCAAATCTACCGAAAGACCATAAAATCACTTAACCACTTTCCTATTAGTGATCATTTCAATTGTTTCTGATTTTTCATTATTGTAAATAGTCTTTTAATTAAGATCTTACAGGAAAATTATTTCTGATGGCGTCCCCAGGATCGATTTCTGGACGTGGCCCCAGCCTCTTCCGGCCCTGGAGTCCAGCGTCACCGTTGTCACTTCTATTAACGTCATCTGTCTTGTTGCTAACGAGGTCAGACACGTCTCGCCAGTGTGTGACTGAGTCTTTGCTCGGAGGTGGGACCCACCGGCCACGGCTGAGTTCTCAGTTCATCTCTCCCGTCCACTCACTCCTCATCATCTCAGCCCCGTCATCCCCGACAGTCAAGAAACCGTCGTTACCAAGGCTACCACGTGCAGGACCTCAGCGTCGCCCTCACTTCCAACACCTGCAACCAGGAGCCTCCGCGAGACCAGGCTGGGTCCGGGAGACGAGAGCGTGGCCAGTCACGTGGTGTGCAGGGCTGGGCCGACAGCCGGGCGGCTGGATTCCCATCACCCCCCTGCTTGAGACTTTTCATCGTTAGGGACAAAGGGCAACGTTCTGGGAGATGGCGCCGTCTGCCCCAGCTCCGTTCAGTAGGGGAGACCCCCAGGCCCACGAGATGCAGCTGGAATCCTCTGGTCCTCGTCTCCCAAGCCAGGAGCCCGAGGCGCCGACCACAGACGCCAGCACTGGGAACTGTCCTGGGAACCGAGAACTGGGAGCACAGGAGCGTGGAGACAATCGCTCCGCCATCTTTATTCATATTGCGGGACCTGCTTGCAGTGGAAAGTGCATAATGAGCAGACGCTGATTAAATGGTCCACATGAATATTCATGGGATCACCTGGACTTTCATGCTAATTTTACGCCGTCTCCCAGGCTGCCTCTGAATGACAAAGCTTCCTCCTCCACCGAGGGGAGTTCGGGCTGATTAGAAAACAAAGGGAAAAACTGGGTTTGAAATTCTGTCAAGAAAAAAAACAGGATTTAGTGAACAATGTCATCAGTTTCAGGGTCTGATTTGACCTTTTGAGTTTCACCTTCAAAATCTACGCTTGGTTTCTTCACACAGAAGTTTCCCTGTGTGAGTGGACACATCTTATGGGCGGTGTGGGGTGTGACGTATGACGGAGCGTGTGCTGGGCGGGGGCCCTGCAGGGGCGACGACACCCTCCAGTGCCATTCCCTCGAGGGGCGTCCGCACTTGCCGGGGAGATCCCCTGTCCCCGCCCCGGTGGTCTCACGTCCGCCCTGCCCTGCGGTGGCCACACCTCCGATGCCGCGGCAACCTTCTCCCAAGAAGCCCAGAAACGGCAGGAGCTGTCCCGCCGCGCCGGCCGCGGGAGGAATGTGTGCCTGTCACCTGTCCCGTGGGGCTGCTGCCCGTCCTCCCCCGGCTGTCCCTGCCTCCCGCCCCAGTCACAGTGCTGGGGATGTGAGCGGGCTGGGGTGCTTCTAGCACCTTCCACGGACACGGACGCAGAGGACAGTGCGGGCCTGACGGGGCTGAGGGCTTCAGTGCCCTCCGGCGCTGGCTGCTGCTGACCCGGCTCGGCCCTGCTCCGCCCGAGAACAGCAGCGCAGCGTCAAAGCTGGGGCCAGAGGGAAGCGCTCTGCGGAAACCGCCGAGACCAAAGGGAAACTCGGTCTCAGCCTCCGGCCAGAGCCCTGCGCGGAGCTGCAGAGGGAAGGAAAGACGTGTTTTAGCTTCTTTCCTCTGCAGAGTAATTTGCCCACAGGCCGAGGAGCCGCTGCCTGCTACCGAAGACGCTCAGACGGACTGGGACTGTGACGGCCCAATGCGCCCGACGATAATTACACCCCTCGAGTTCCCCTCCGACTGTGACCCCTCGGCCGAGTCTGGGCTTGTCCGTCCTGGCAGGCGGGCTGGGCCTGGGAGACCTGCCAGCCTCTCCCGAGACAGCACGGACAGGAGGGGCGTGTTCTCAGAGTGACACTCGGCCCAGTGCTGGTGACAAGTTGCTTCTCAGCAAAGGGCTCGA
The DNA here is from genome assembly GCF_000956105.1 of Propithecus coquereli. NCBI lineage: Eukaryota > Metazoa > Chordata > Mammalia > Primates > Indriidae > Propithecus > Propithecus coquereli. The sequence continues at coordinate 256,292 of NW_012151641.1, read as the reverse complement.
TGTCAAGACAAGACACTTCTGAGCCGGAGATGGCCGTCGACGATGACCTACCCTGGCGACTTCTGCTCTCCCTGCGCCGTCCACGAAGGAGAGTTAGGACTCACGGCTTCCGCGGAAACGCACAGCCCCAGCCACCTGGTCTCCAGAGCTGTCATCAGCATCGGAAGGGGGACAGAGGATCCCGTCGCCGAGAGGGGCCTGGAGACCCTCGTGGGCGTGAGGAAGCCGCGCAGTGTGTGGGGGATGGGGACAGGGCCCTGCCAGTCCCCAGCGAGTGAGCCGGCGCAGGTGAGTGAACCCCTCCAGGCCTCAGTTTCCCCACTGGTGCGGCAGAGAACGCAAACCCTAACTCATAGTGCGCGGCGTCCCTGTCACAGTGGGGAGAGGGTCCAGGCATCGGGCCCAACTTCTGGGCGCAGAGAAGGGGAGGAGGGGAGGGCTCTGGGGCCTCGTGTCCGGGGTGTTCTCTCCCCGAGCTGAGTGGTGGGGTTCATTTATTATTTCTCTTTAAGCGAACATGCACATTTTTACGTCCTCTCTGTCTGATGTATTTTGTAATCTCTTTCTGCCTTCAGAAGGAACGGCAGGCAGAGGGCCCCAGGTGTCGGCAGGATTTGCCATCTATTCCGAGGTGTGACGAGGGGAGGAGCCAGAGAGAGACATGAGCACGTCCCCAGGGCCCCTGGGAGCTGTCCGTGGGGAGCCAGGGTGGCAGACGGGTCACAGGTGCCGCAGTTAGGGGGTCCTTTGACATCAGGGGCATGGGGGTCGCCAGGGAGGGGGCAACGGTAGCGGAGGTCAGAGACCCCCCCCAGGCAGGCGTGCCCCTGGGACAGACGCGGGGAGCCGCGCCATGGCGGGTGGAGGGAGGCCCCAGCGGTGGAACGGTCACTGCCCCGACGCCTAAAAGCAGGGTCCTCGGGCCGGGGAGCCCACCCTGCTCTGTGCAGCTTGGGTCGCAGCCTGCACCTTTCCTGAACTTTTGTTTTTCATCAAAAAACAGGGCGGCAACATTTCCTGCAGTTGGTGTGATTGCTGGGATGACTGGGAAGCGGGGCTGTGTTTCGAGTCCCCAGCACCGCGGGCCCTGTTCCCGCTGCTGCCATCGTCACATGTGGGCGACTCTCCGGGAAGCAGGCTCTGCGAGGGAGCGAGGTGTCCAGGCTGTGCGGGGCCGTCCCCAGGGACTGGGGGGCAAGAAGGAGCCTCGACAAAGACCCAGACAGCAGCCACTGCAGCCCCTGGGTGCTCTGGGGCTCACGGGGCCACAGCCCCCGCGTGTCCTATGCTGGCCAGGCTAGTGAGGCCTGCACCCCGTGTCCGGAGGGACCCCTGTCTGCCCACCGAGCTCCCCTGCCTGGGGCAGGTCCTTCCGCGGGGGCCGGTGGGGCCACACCAGGGGCATCACGTTGCGTCCCACGAGGACCGCTCAGCTCCCAGGAGCTGGGCGAGAGCTCCAGGACCTGTGCTAGAAGAAACGCCCGCTGGGCGTCCTCCGACCCGATGATTAAAGGAAAAGATGAAGCAGCTCGGCGCTCAGCGGAGAGGCCCAGGGAGTGCGGGAAGCTCTGCTGGGGGAACGTTCCATGACAAGACAGAGCGAGAGGACTCGCTGCAGATGTTTCCCGGGGCTGCAGACTGGCGACGACGCATGGCGAGGGTGGTGAGGGATTGCTGGCGTGATCAGAAACGTGCGGAAGCTGAAGACAGGCGGCACGGCCCTCTCCAGCCACGGCGGAGGCGAACCTCGGTCGCCGCGGCAGCCTCCGGCCAAGCTCACGGGTGAGTGACCCGGGGAGGTCTGGCTGCTGACCACGTCCTGCGATCCAGAAACCGCAGCCCCCGCAGCCGGCCCAGGGTTCCAGACAGAGCTAGGCCTGACTGCGGCTGCTGTGAGCTGACTCTCTCTCTCTCCCTCCCTCCCTCCCTCCCTCCC